>NW_028281746.1:0-18500 GCF_059751285.1 Brachycentrus maculatus | reverse complement strand
TGTTGTTTACTTTGAGTAATACCACTTTTTTTTTTACCAAAAAAGTGGTATTACACAAAGTAAACAATGGATGGTAAGGAGAGTGTTTTTTACATATATATTTGTCTAATTACAGTGACCGCCAAGATCAACATAGCCAAATTTTAATGTGTAACTGTACAAAAAGACATTTCTCATAGGATTGTTCCCACAAAAATCAATTGTATGAAGAATTTGCTATGTTTTAAGATAAAAATGATTAATATGTCGAAAGTCGGTTAGGAAAATTGAGATTTGAATGTTGGGTGCTACATCCTGTGTGCTACACAAACTGCGCTAGACCTGCAGTGGCCATTATCCCAAGGTGTGTGTAAGGAGCGGGTAAAGGTGTGTGTAAGGAGCGGGTAAAGGACTTAGTCTTCGATATTTATATGATGAAATAATGACAGAACGAAAAGAATTCTACACCAACTTGAATCAATAGAACAACCTTCTATTGTTTTTTGACATCTCATCAAAGATGAAGAAGAATATGGAAGTCTGGGCATTTACGGGGCTGACGACCGTCATAGGCTGGTTTAAGTGATCACTTTACACACGTGTAACATTCACCAATTCTAATTATTGACAACCACACTACTCAAATTCTTGGAAGTTCTATATATATGAACCAATTTTGAAACATTGTTCTTGAATCACTAGAACTTCACTAGAGACATCTACTGGTGAGATGAAAAGAAGCTTTTTATTGAGCAGAAACTCTTTTATTAGTGTGTGAGGTCTGAATCCTGGATTATAATCACACACATGAGAAACGCCAGAAAATACCATTTTCATTTTTATTATTTAAGCTTATAATTTGACCAGATAATTTATTTACAACATTTTGAGTGTGTCCAAATACTATTGAATAGTATCAAAATGTTGTAAACCTTCTATTGAATCAAAATAATCCATAGCGAGGGAATACTGTAATGCAGGCATTGTGAGGAATTAGTACATCCGCAATAATATAAAGTATCTTCTCTCTTACGCAACAAAAAAATAGAGATATATATATTAAATAAGTAAGCAAAAATATAAAAAAATCAATATAATGGTAACGAAGTAGCAATGTCAGTCGTTTGTCGAGAAATAAAACAAATCGGGGGCCAGTTTTGCCGCCGAACTTTGAATAATGGTCTGCGAATACGTAGTCCGCAGACTCGGCTTAGTAAATATATTATTTCTAACGAGTAAATTACGAAAAAACACCGAGAAGCGTAAGAATCCATTTCTTACCTACAACACCGATTAATAAAATACATAGAAACCTAATGCTACTTTCTGCGTCGTATAATACATATTCTTCTATGTTAGATAAAATATTCAGTTATATTACTTTTGGATCCAATATAATGTAAATACAAGAAACAACAGTTGGAACAGACTTTTTATGAGAAATACATTTTGAGGATGTGAGCGAGAACATGATCGTGCACCAAAAATGCCATCACTTAAATACATATCACTCACTCCTTTCAACAACGTCATATATCAAAAATCGTAATTTTTCAGTTGTTCATGTTTTCGGAATGCCCAGAAAATGTACTATATCCCAGCAAAAGCGGCATATTTTTAACTTAATATTTACCCGCTATAGGGCAGAAAGTGTTGTTTTGGCATTTTGAAGAAAAGGTATAGTTTAATTATTTTTTTTAATATGCTAAATATTTTTCAAATGGAGAAAAAACGTTCAGGTTTTACTCAAAAAGATCTGTTGCGCAGTAAAAAGTTCAATAAGTAGCTTGATATTTATTTTTAATACGTTTTATTATATTTTTAAACCTCAAAAACAATCTCCTGAAAAATCAAGTTTTTTGATATATGACGTTGTTGAAAGGCGTGAGCGATATGTATTTTTTGATAGAATGTTAGTTATGTTGGTAATAACCACTCCCGTTCATTGCACTCTTCGTTAGGACAATTAAAACATCAAAATACATACAACATGTAGTCTCCATTGCGTAGTGGAGGCACATTAAACTATAGGCCTGAACGTCTCAGTTTGATTTCAGATTTTAAAAAAATCTAATATTGATTCAATATTACCCTGGAAGCGCAGGACTGATCACCTTGCCTTCATATAAATAACTTTCACTAATCATTGTGTTGATCTGATGCAGTCCACAATGCGCCTTTGTGTGTAAATGAGGGTAAGAAAGAATAAGGCGGCCAGCGCACAGGCTAAATATTAAAGTGAATATTTGTTTTAACTCTTCGGGAATTGAACTCGGGGCCTCCAAAGCGTTAACCACTACATTACAAAGGCTGACATAAGACATATAACGTTGCCTTTTACCAAATAAGACATATGTATATCAAGCAGGACTTATTGCAAAGAGTATTGTACATACTTTCTGAATTTAGATCAATGGGAGATATTTTTTCTTATCCTAACACACTGACACACCCTCAAAAGACACTTCTCATAAACAATCCGCTCTATATTAACATTTTAATATGCCATCTTTTGTTTTCGTTAAAATATCAATATTAATAATGTTGTTATCATAAATTATCATAGTAAAATACTTAAAATTAATGGGTTTTGAACGTAACATTGATCCAAGTAAAAGGGCAACTTCGCGCCGGAAGTGTACCGGATCAAGCAACTTGCTTCCACATTCCCGTCATCACTTCGCCTGTCCCGCATTTCTGCACCTCACCTCACCTACACATCTATCACACCCTTAAACATATCAACCGGCTAGAAAAAAATGGTCTCATTGATGGAAGAAATAAAAATCCAATCCAAATTGCGATTAAATCAAGTTAAACACAATTGACATTTGAAGCGCTAACTCTGTGATCCTCCATTTTATCCCTTAAATGCATGATTTTTTATTGTTTTAATTTAAAAAAATCTTTGACAACAATAACTAAATGTCAACAAGGTACTCAAAGCGCCGTCTAGTTGTAAAAGGCTGACTTAATTCCAACACCTAGGTGTTTGCCACACACCTAGGTATGTGGCAAATATGCAACAGTGTGAATTATAACAATTTCAGGCGATGGAAGGATGTTTAAACTGATGTGAAATTGTTGTTGCATAATTGCAATGGTATGCATTTAAGAGTTAAAACTAACAAAATAAATTCATTATAAAATCACAATGTAACTTAATTACGATGTAGACCAGTTTCGAAGCAAACAGCTTCTTTCTCAAAACTATTCAATAGACTGAGTATAATAATTAAATATTATAAGATATTGAATGATTTTTAACAGATTTATTTTGTAAGTTCTAAAATTTAGATGTGATCACTGTAAACTATTAAAAGTCGCTTCAAATCTTTCCAAATAAAAAAAGCATAAAAAATAATAAATAAGTGATTTTAAAATAAAATTTCCTCATCGCCATAGATGACAAAGTTACATAATAATTTTAAAATAAAAAAAACAACACCAAACTGTGTTTTTTTTGTTGATCTTTAGGGCGAATAAGAATATCGTAAAAAAAAGTTTACTTAATGGACCTAATTAGATTTTCAACATTAATTTAATGGTAAATGCAATTATCATTTCTTAAATAAAAACAAAGTAATAACTTCATTATTTATATGATACTCGAGTGGATGATATTTTAAAATATCACGATACATATAAGTTATTTAAAAATGTTGCGCGCTTTTTTTGAACATTTTAATAAAATAAAATAAATAAGTAATCACAGAAAAATATGGTTATTGGGGTCGATTTTTTTTACGAGGTAGCTACGATCATTAGATAATTTAAAATGCAATGGATAATGAGAGCAATAATTGCAATGTAACATCGTAGGTTTTTTTTCTTTCAGTTTTTGTTCTGCTCTTTTATAAATACAATTCAAGTACCAACGACAGGACCAATATCCATTGCATTTTTCTTTAAATAATAAAATCAGTGCCGAGTATAAAAACAACATATCGAGGAAATGGCAGTTAGCGTAGCGTAAATATTTTCGAGTCGAGTTAAAAAATTGAATAATATTTTAAAATATGCACTGAGTAAAAAATAAAAATATGCCGCTTAAAAAATTATCAATAAAGATGGCACACGTAGACTTTAAATATCTTAAGATAGAAATAAACACTTATCATTTAATTCTAAACTTATGTACTTCACAGTCAAGAAACAAGATTAATTTAAAACATAAAAAGATTTGTCATCCGTTAAAAAGGTAATTTTGATAAAATGGAATTCAATATAATTTTTTTGCTGTAATTTACAATGCGGAAGAGTATTATTATTTAAAAATTTACGGAAACATGTAGTGAGCAACTGCGAAAAATGACAAAGTCAATCCATGTAATTTTGAAGCCCTACCAAGTTGATCCATGCAAGTTTGACGCTTTACCGAGTCAATACATGTAACTTTGGTGCCTCGCCAAGTCAATACATGTAATTCTGATGCCTTACCAAGTCAGTCCATGTAATTTGAATGCCTCGCCAAGTCAATCCTTGTAATTTTGATGCCTTACCAATTCAATCCAAGTAATTTTGATGCTTCACCAAGTCAATCCACATAATTTTTATGCTTAACCAATTCAAACCAATTAATTTTGACATTAACTCGTTTAAACGGTTAAAAACCCTGCGAGATTTGCAAAGTTGTTTATCAGATCCCACTATTATATTGCTCAAACATTTAAGGTTTAATATTGTTTTCTAAACTTAAGTACATGATTCAGGAGTAATGGAGTATGGAGTCGCATGGACCCGTTTTAATCTGGACTTGGTCAATTTTCGCAGGAGATTCAAGTAACGAGATTCGGTAATATGTAGTAAATTGAGTATTGGGATATGACGCATCGGGAGATTTTGGCTACGCAAATTAAAAACCTAGTAATGGAACGTGTTGAATCAATTTTAGGAATATAAAAATTCTTGCGAAAATTAATTTTAATCAAATTGCGACTTTAGTTTTAAACTATGACGAGTCGAAATTTTGGCATTTTAAGTGAGAAATATTTTGAGAATAATTTGAATGTGATAATAATTATTTTGGTACACAAATCAAATCTATTGATGTTGAAATAATATACTTTACTTGATAATAGAGAAGGGTTCGATTCCCGCCAATTGCAAAATGAATTCAAGAAAGGTTTATTTTCAATTGGTCTGGGTGTTTGTGACGTATTTTTCACATTTACCTTCCCCACCCTTACTATCCTACCTGCAGACAAGCATCTAAAATAGACGTTTTGCGGGTTATTCCTTTTAGAAAGAAAAAAAAGAAACCGATAGGTGGATAAGGAAGTTATTTTCATGTCTTGTACAGTTCCTTACTAGGTTTTAAGTTAAGCGGCCTTTTTAGTTTGGCAGTTGTCGGTGTTGAAGGCCTAGGCCTTGTAACGATCGGAGCGGACGATGGCGCAGCACAGGATGAGGGCGAAGGACAGGCCGAGGATCTCCAGAGCGACGAGGATCACTCCGGTTATGATGAAGATGTCCAGGTGGCTGGTGAGGTACTCCACAACTTTGTCGGCACAACCCTGGAAAGGGGGGAAATGTCATTATTGCATCGTCGCGTTTATTCGCAAATCATTGGCCTGTTTAAACTGTCCAGATCATACGATTGACAATAAGAAAGTCGGACTTGTTTTAACTCTTACCACTCTGTAGGCCAGACATTCTGGCCCGTATGATTCTAGTAGGCAGCTCCGTGAGCCACAATGTCTGGCCCGGCGCAGGTATAACTTTAATCACCGATTTCTCTATCACCCAAGTATATTCTACCAAAAAATATTTCAGATAAATACAGTTAATCTTAATTAACATGGTCATACGAATTGCCAGACAGAGTGTCCCAAAATTAGGGAATCAAAATTTTTATTTTAATGGTAGAAAAACGTCGCATTTTTTTATCAGAGTAGCTGATCAGTTATGAGAAAAAATGGTCAGAGTGGAAAGGGTTAAAGGGATGTGTTCGTGTTTATATTCGCTTATCTCAAATATAAGTAGTCAAGGGGACTAAAGCTGTGTTAACACTCGCAAATTATACATTCGTACATGAACATTAATTTATTTATTGATTTTTTTTATTTTATTTATTACATTAGATTACGCAACGATGTTTTTAACCTTTCTGGGAGTATGAAGGTAAATAAACATCGGTTCGAATTTTTTTCAAAGGAGTATCAAATTCAATGAACGTCAAAGTCATTCGATTAAATTCATTTTGTCAGAAACATTATATAAAATCATGGTTTTCAACTCCTGCCTCGTTGTGTATATAACATAATTTTTGTCAATTTTGAGATATTTGGTGTATGTTATCAACTGACCGTTATCTACAAATATGTATAAAAAAACAAAAAAAATATATAAAATAAATTACGCCTAGTTTTCAGGCTAAAAGACACTATCTACATCGAATTTTCGAAATGAACTGAACTCCTAAAATGCTAACTACTTAATTTTGACAAAGCATAAAGTTTTAAAACGATTTAATTCATCGTTTTATCGTGTTTTTGAATGAATAATAGTAGTTTAGAATTTCAGATAAAACCGTTAATTAATAAAAAAGAATACGTTGAAAAAATCTTCTAAGCTCTCTCCTGTAAAGTAACAGATTTGCAGATAGTGTACTTTACGTAGGGGCCGTCGACATGTGTGTAGAATTTTGTCGAGCCTCACGCCAGTCTTATTACTATTTATTTTTAGTCCTGCGGGAGAGTGATGTGGCAATGAATATGTTTTAGGCGCCAACATTAACTTCCTAAAAATAATAATAGATCTAGCCAAAGAATGAATAATTTATTAGAAATCCCTTTTTGTAAATCCAGACTTGCGCAGACACTCATTTTTCATAGCTCCAAAACTGTTCAACTTATTCCACAAAGACTATTTATGTTAATTCCCTAAGTTTGTGTAAATTTAAAAATTTGCTTAGATTATTTATTGAAGAAACAGATTTAAGCTCCTTTTCTTGTAGTACATGCTTGCTAACTTGTTACTTTTTACTTTTCCATCCTTTTTATGTTTTTGAGTTTTTAACTTTATTTAAAAAAAAAAATGTTTTCTGATAGACAAGTATTTTTTTGTATTTTTTATTAACACTATTATTCTAGTTCTACTTATAATACCTATACCCTTATAACCTTTACTATGACCTAAATTATATTGTATACCCACACACAGGCCATGCCTTTGTGGGATCTTTTTTTGTGTTCATATTTTATATTTTATTCATATTTTTTTGTATTTGAATTTATGTTGTATATGCAAAAGAATTTAAAATAAAGAAAAAAATATATATGGCGGGGCACTTACGGATCCGTGTATGACGGGGTTGAACTGCGCGGTGAGCAGCGAGCGGCGGCTGACTTCGCACAGCTCCCCGGGGGCCGCGCAGCAGGAGGCGGGCAGCAGCAGCGCGGGCGCGGCGGGCAGGCCGGCGCCCAGCGCGAGGGTCTCCAGCGCCCCCGCCACCCCGCCGGCCCCCCCAGCGGCCTGCTCGCGCAGGGCCGCCTTGCTGTACTCGGAGCCCGCCCAGTCGGCCGGGCCGCGGGCGCCGCAGCACTGCAACTGTAACAGATATCAAATATTATATAGTAAACCATATACGCTCCGGCCGCCAACTCCCTTGCATCCTCCCAAGTCAGTGTGCGTTCTGAAGTTCAGACAAGAGCTGCCAACGAATTGTCAGCAGTATTTGTCCTGGGCGGCGGGAACCTGACGCCTTGTAAAAGAGGCAAGCTTGATTAAGAATCTCGGAAGTCATGCGGAATACATGGCCTAGCCAAGTGAATCGCATGTTCTTGATGACAATTATGATCAAGATTTGTTGGCCACTAATGAGCCCTGAGCCTATATGCGGACTGCCACTATCAAGTTCAGCCTAAAAAACTGGGCCATGGATCAGAGCCAATAAATCTGGTCCAAGAGCATAGGGATGAAACACGCGAAGGAACTGAGCATGGGGTACTCGTGGAAATTCACCACAGAAGCTCTAAGCTTAACAAGAAACAAATAAGGATCCTAGCCAGGACCTTGACAGGACAGTATGATTCCCCAGTCTGTAGATTTTGTATGGAGGATAGCAAAACACCCACATTCTCTATAATTGTGATGCACTCGCTTGCAATCGTAGTTATATCCTTGGAGGCCCACTACTGGACTCCGAGAAGGTGAAGCTCCTAACACCGAGACAGGTCGTAAGCTACATGACTCACGAAGGTCATGAGAGTGAGCTACAGAGGGAGGATACAGAGGGGGGTCGCAATAGACCTAATATGGTTGCAATGACACAAGGAACGTAAGATCCCTTGAATGTCTTCTTCTTTTTATAGATCCTCAGGATCTGTCTGTGCCTCCGCCTGTCACTCTTGGGAAGTTGACTAACAGCTATCTCTCACCTTTTGGAGGTCTGCCTGAGGGTTTACGTCCTTCAGATTTTCCTTAAAGGGCGATACGTGGAAGTCTGTCTTCTGATATTCTGTTTACATATTTATTCCAGTATTGCCTTCGTTGTCGTTCCCACCTAACAATATCTTCCGTCTTACACAAGCCTCGGATATCAGTGTTTCTTACGCGGTCTCGCAACGTGTTTCCGGTTATAGATGGGAAAGTTTTCATCTCAGAGATTCGAAGATTATTAAATGTGTGTATATTGAAAGCACTAACCTGGCTCTGGATGGCATCAAAGACGGCCGTCCGGGAGTTCTTGCCGTCGTACTCGGTGCGCACGGTGTTCTCGACGGTGGAGCGCACCTGCTGCACCAGGCGGCCGCTGTGCGCCGCGCCCCACCACACGGCCGCCGCCTCCCCCACCACCCCGATCAGCAGGATGCAGAAGAACTGGACAAGAGGAGTCGCCCTTATTTACTTATTGGACATTTTGTGCAGGGCCATCTTTGTGAGGAATCGCCTCAAGGGCTCTATTGTGGCGATTTCAACATTAAAAATGACATGACTAAAGGATTATTGTGGAGATCCTCACCAAAATGTTACATTTCCACTTTAAATGATTTTAAGTATCAGATCAGGAATTCTAGCTTGTGAAATTGTTACATTTTGGTGCGATTTAATGATTTCATATTGGTTTAACACAGGATTGACCACGTTTTTTCACAACTTGAACCCTTATACGACTGTCCAAACTTAAAACACAGTAAGGGACATTTTTTTTTGTAGTATGTTTTTTTTGCATTTTTGGACTAAGTAGAATCTACTTAGTCCAAAAATGCAAAAAAAAACGTACTACATAAAAAATGTTCCTTACTGTGTTTTGAGTTTGGACAGCCGTAAAGTGCTGAGCTTATTTTCCAATATTTTGCATGAATTGCTAATTGCTTTTCATCATCACTACTTGACGAATTTGACATTTTGTAGGTAGAAATAAAAAACTTTTACTTAAAAAAAATAAAAAAATCAATGTTAAATTAACAGCAAAATAATTTTAAATGGTTATTTGTAAATGTAATTAACTTGTTAAAAACGTTATACATGCGCGCACTAAGATATGTCCGTACAGGTCGATACCTAAATCAAACTGCGCAATAGTCGGTGTTCCGATGCTCCACACTTTATACGTAATAATAGAGTCGATCTATCGACAGTTCGCACTCTAAGGGTTAATTAAGATTTCGATAGAACATAGTAAACAGAACAGATTTGTATTTAAAGCATTTTTTCGTGCAATACTAGAAATGTAACTTTTTGGTGAGGACCTCCACATTTTCCCCACAACATACAAAATGACGATACATACATACACACACCCACATGGTTTTTAAGAGGGCCTTTATTGTGGCCTGTTTTTAAGAGAGATTAGTCTCCAGTGATTTTGATTCCCAGCTGTCAATGCATCATTTTGGTGGTCTGATTTTCAGCATGACCATCTTTACATGATGAATTTACTTTTATATGATTGCCGAGCAAGTGTGGTACTCACTCAAGTATGTAAGAGAGGGTTAAACACACATTAATATAAGCGTGATTCACATGACCATCTTTACACGATTGTCAAGCGAGTGCGGTAGGTACTCACGGAGACGAGCATGCACTGCGACTCCTTGATGGCGCCGCAGCAGCCGAGGTGCGAGATGATGACCAGCAGCGCCCCGGAGGCCAGCAGCGCGTACACGCCTGCGTGGTACTGCCACTCCTCCTGCGCCATGGACAGGTAGAACGTGGGGTCGGCCAGCATCCATGCCGCTAGCAGGACCACCAGCAGCCCCACCATCTGGAGAACAAATTATTTATTTTCTTAACTTCATGTACAGAAAATAAAAAGGTAATTGGCGGGCTTATTGCTAAAAAGCAATATCTTCCAACCAATCAAAACAGACTAGTGATATTGATCAAAATGTTTGATACCATATATCGTAGTCATACAGGAGAAAGTGACCAAATGCATTTTTTACAAAAATGTGATCATTAACTATTTGATATCTTACTAGCTTAATATTGAAAAAATCCCAAAGGATTTTAAACTTGGAAGTATAATAATATTGACTTGTTAAAAATGACTAACTGCATTGATGTTTATTTTCTTGCCAAGCAAAAGTGATTTGAATGGCCCTCCTGAACACTTTACGTTTTGTCAGTTGGTCACTTTCTCCTGTACGACTACGATATAGCTGTTTGCAATCACAGGGTAGATAGTGCTTGAACATTAAAAAAACATAAATTACAAATTGATGATAAAAAGGAAGGCAAAGAAAAAAGGGAGTTAAGGGAAGGAGGTAGAGAGAAAAACTAAGGGAGGAGGTTTGATGGACAGTTAGGAATCTAATGATAGAGATTAGGTGCATTGGGGTTGTAAAGAATATTATAACATAGTGTGAGAGATTGAAGATTTATGCGCTAGTTGAAGTGAAGCCATTTTAGTTCCGTGCGAGAAGGTGAAACATGGTCATATTTATCAAAATTATATTAAGTAATCTAAAAATATAAGACCATGTCGCTCAATCCTTTCGAAAACGTCATAAATCAAAAAACTTGATTTTTCAGGAGAACGTTTTTAAAGTTTAAAAATATAATACAATGTTTTAAAAATAAATATCAAGCCACTTACTGAACTTTTTACTGTGCAACAGATCTTTTTAGGTAAAACCTGAAGGTTTTTTCTCCATTTGAAAAATATTTAGTATATTAAAAAAATAATTAAACAATACCTTTTCTTCAAAATGCAAAAACAACACTTTCTGCCCTGTAGCGGGTAAATATTATGTTAAAAATATGCCTCTTTTGCTGGGATATAGTACATTTTCTGGGCATTCAGAAAACATGCACAACTGAAAATTTACGATTTTCGATTTATGACGTTCTTGAAAAGAGTGAGCGATGTATCACCTTCTCGCACTGTTCTAAAATGGCTTCACAATTATAATATTATACAATAATGCGGGACTAATCGAGGGTTAAATAAAAATCTCACACATTGCTGATGGAGTCAAATTTCAGTCGACACATTGCTGATGGAGTCATACGTATTTATGCTTAAGGATTTCCAGATGGCATTACATATGTTAATAAGATGGCTTCTATGAAATGAACTGTATATTAACCGATAAAATAAAAAACTACTACTACTACTATCACGCCGTTTCACCATAGGGGTAGGTAGAGAGCTGGAACGCCACACTCTTCTGTCCTGACATACACTTCTCACCTCCTTCACATCCATACATCTAGTCATACATGCCCTCCGATTACGCAGACTTTTGAGAACACCATATTTTAGAGTCTTATTGATCTGATCGTGCCAAGTCTTTTTCGGCCGTCCTCGTTCTGTTCTCCCACTCACATTCGCTATATTTATACACAAATATTTATTATTATTATTTAGGAGTCGTATTTAAGATAAGGAATCAGTTTTGTGTTTTGAAAACACAAATAATTAAAACATTTTGAGTGTGTCGAAATACTTGTTCATAAATCTAAATTATATCAATTATGGAAATTATTTTTCATATATTTTCTGGCGTTTCTGAAAAGAGTTTCTGCTCTATAAAAAGCTCATCTCACCAATAGATGTCTCTAGTGAGGTTCTAGTGATTCAAGAACAATGTTTCGAAATTGGATTATACATATATATATATATATATATATATATATATATATATATATATATATATATATATATATATATATATATATATATATATGAAAATGAAGAAGAATATGGAAGGAGGAGCATTTACGGACGAATGTCATAGGCTGGTTTAAGTGATCACTTTACACACGTGTAACATTCACCAATTATTCTACCCATTATTGACAACCACACTACTCAAATTTTTGGAATTTCTTTATATATATATTTATATATATATATATATATATATATATATATATATATATATATATATATATATATATATATATATATATATATATATATATATATATATATATATATATATATATATATATATATATATATATATATATATATATATATATATATATATATATATATATATATATATATATATATATATATATATATATATATATATATATATATATATATATATATATGTATATATATATATATGTATATATATATATATATATATATATATATATATATATATATATATATATATATATATATATATATATATATATATGTATATATATATATATATATATATATATATATATATATATATATATATATATATATATATATATATATATATATATATATATATATATATATATATATATATATATATATATATATATATATATATATATATATATATATATATATATATATAAATATATATATAAAGAAATTCCAAAAATTTGAGTAGTGTGGTTGTCAATAATGGGTAGAATAATTGGTGAATGTTACACGTGTGTAAAGTGATCACTTAAACCAGCCTATGACATTCGTCCGTAAATGCTCCTCCTTCCATATTCTTCTTCATTTTCGATGAGATGTATAAAAATAAATAAATACATTTATTTATGATGTTTAAATGGAAAGTAGAATTTGATTTTAAACAAATGGATTTTGAAAAATTCGTGCTGCATGACATTATTCTATACGCATTGAACGTGTTAATAGCTCGCAACCGGCGCTCTAGTTTTGGCGACCGTGCCTTTGCTGTTGCGGGCCATGGAATGGATACGTTAAAAATTCACAACAGCAGGACAGACCCATTTTTCACGCCCCCCCCCCTCCCTTTGACCCATTTGAAGGTCGAACAACGCCCGTAAGAAAATCAATCTCCATTTATAAAAGCCTTGTGATCAAGGCTAGTCTTAATGGAATTAAAAATATACAGTTTGAATAAATAAATCAAATAATAAACAAAAGAACGCGTAGCCTTTCAAGGCCCAGCATTTGATACTTCGAAAGTTAATTTTCTTTAAACCCAGGTAACATTTAACGTAATTTTTAAAAAAAAAAATTAAAACTTCATTTTTGTATTGAAAAAATAAGTTTTTCTTCGAAATTAATATATGGTTTAGAAAATAATTATTGAAAGGTAAGAAGTTAAAAAATTATAAAAATATTTTTTCAATATATCGCTCACTCCTTTCAAGAACGTCATAAATAAAAAATCGTCAATTTTCAGTTGTGCATGTTTTCGGAATGCCCAGAAAATGCTTACTATAATTTCATGTAATTCGTGTGAATGAAAATTCTAGGCAAAACCACTCGCAAAAAAATATGTAAAATTGACTAATCTTGACTAAGTGACAACAACCGGGGTTTATCCTACGTACTATTTTTAGTATAATATATCGTAAATATAAATGTCTATAATATATTTTCTCTTAAACATCCGGTTTTCGCGTCGCGGTGACTTGACGGTGACTGTTAAACAATTTGATCACGTTTCTCAGTAATTTATTTTTTAACCGAACGTAAGCAAATAGTCATCAAGCTGTTAGTGGCCATTTAGAAAAAAAACTCCACATCTTATGTTGGAGATTACGAGGGTCTGCATTAAATCAGGGTTGCCACAATGCAAAAATCTTGCAATAAAACAGCAGTTAGAAGTTAGTGAGAGTGAAATGATATTTAGCAACATTTTGAATGTGTCCAAATACTCCAATTACAGGAGTTATTTTTCGTACTATTTTTTGACATCTCAACATAGATGAAGAAGAATATGGAATCATCTATTTATTATACCTGTTTGTCGTTTTTATATTTTGCCATGTATTAGTTTTGGTTTTAAAAAAAATTGTAACTTTATTATTTGTGTTAGTCAGTCTTGTTAACCTTAATCCCATGTCCCAAAATGAGAAATAGAAATTACACATCGGGAATATTATATTTATGACTTATGTATGCAATATGTTTTGAAAAATAACTAGATAAATAAATCTATGTTGAGATGTCAAAAAATAATATAAAAATAACTCCTGTAATCGGAGATAATCCAGATTTGTGAACAAGTATTTGGACACAGTCAAAATGTTGTTAATAAATTGACTGGTCAAATTCTAAGCTAAAATAATAAAATGGAAAAGATATTTTCTAGTGTTTCTCATGTATGTGATTATAATCCAGGATTCGGACCTCACATACAAATAAAAGAGTTACACGAAAAATCACGGGTAGAATTGATGAATGTAACACGTGTGTAAAGTGATCACTTAAACCAGCCTATGATGGTCGAAAGCCCCGTAAAAGCCCAGACAATCAAATTCTTCTACATCTATGTTGAGACGTCAAGATGATATTTAGAAGAAATGATGTGGTAGAAAAATAATCCAAAAATTGTATCTACATAAATCGTCAACATTTTCATATTAAAAATACACCCATGATTCTAGCGTTAAAAATGTCCATTTCAAACGCTAGAATCATAGTTGTAATAATCGTCGGGTATGTATGAGGAGATGCATGAATGTAGAAGAGGCGAAAAATGTTTTCAAAGACAGAGTGGTGTGGCGTTCGATTCTCTCTGCCTACCCCTGCGGTGAAGCGGCGTGACGGTTAGTTAGTTAGTTAGTTAGAATCATGGGTGTATTTTTCGAATATGAAAATGTTGTGGATTTAGTTAAAGAGATATAAAATAAATATAAAGAATAAAGAGATATAAAGAATAGTTTTATTTTTTGCGTTGTGGCCCTTTGGCATTTAAACAGCGATACGTGAGATTCGCTCCGAATTAGTTAACTTTTTTAATTCTATATAATTTAATATAGACAACGGTCGAATTAAAACCGCGTCGTTTCAACGCGGTGCCCTATGCTAGGGGCTAGAAAACGACGAAAATTCGTCCCAGTCTACGGTACTTTATTCACACATAATTTATAATATTAAAAAAAAACTTTGAGGCAACCCTGAGAGCGGTAATTGACCACAATGGTCCAACTATTTGCCGGGCATTGCCCCGTTTTCTTAAACTTGAGCTGCGAGCGTACAGTACTGGGGCGGGGGTCGTCAGAGCGCGGCCCGCGAGCCGTATGTGTCTCTTTTCGTAGGCATCTGTGGCTGACTAATATCTTCTATATCATCCTATTACTGCAGCTTCACCTCCACTACGCAGAAGAAGAAAATCATTCATTAAAAAAAATTAAGTTACGAAATAAATTAACCGACGATAGTGCCTAAAATTGTAAATAAGTGGTTACTAGGCACGGGAAAATTTTCGAATGCGATTGTTGCCATTTAACTAGTAAATTTTACAAAATTTAATAAGTGTTTTATATCTGTTGGAAGGTTATTGAAATATTTTGTTCCCAAATATTCGTTATTTTGTTGGAAATGTTTGATGTTGCATTTTGCTATTGTAAAATCATTTTGGAGAACTTTTTTCAGATTCAAATATCTATCACCCTTTAATACTTGAAGGATTGCTGGTTTTTTAAATGGTTTCTACATTGAAATTGGACTTGAAAATAATATATTTTTCTTCTCTGATCTATTTTCACAGAGTTCAATGCGTTGTATGTTCCCCCCATCCAACAATGTATAGTAAATTATATGGTAAATTGATGTTTTCAATAAAAATAACAAAATTTGATTAGTTATTTATGTTATTTATAGACTTGGCGTTTGATTTGCAGAAGAAAACAGAAATTTTAATTTATTAGTATACTAAATACTAAAACAAAACACCGATTTTTAGAGGCTACAAAATTATATTTTATTATTAAAAATACTAAAAATACCTGGATGGCTATATTAGCCAACTTCAATTTATTTATAGATTTGGCGTTTAATTTGTAGAACTCCAATTTAATTTATTTATTTATATTTTAAATATAAAAATCAATGTTTCCTTTTAATATTTAAAAAATAAATGAGTTATTTATCATTATTAAATTTTATTTAGCTACAATGAAAGCTGTCCCACCGCATGCCCAGATCTGATACAGAAGCATCTAGGCTTCCTGGCTTTTTTTGGCTCTTGCAAAGCAATTTTTTTTAACCAAGTTGCGAAATTTATTGAAAATGTGAAACAACATATAATCACTCATTTCACTCTCTTAAATTAAAATTATTACACCTTGTTCCATATAAAGGCCAAATTATGAATTATCTTGAAAATTTAGAAATACAAAAAAAACCTGAATTCTAATAATAATTTATTAAATAATATATTGTTTCAAAATTCTTAGCCATTGCTTTCAATTTTTCCTTTGTTTTCAAACTCCGTTCCTTGACTAACCCCTTCCCCTTACTTTCCCCTCTCCTTATTTATAGAAAAATTTTATATTTTATATTTTAGTTATTACACAGACCTGAATGATGGAAGTTTAATTTCTGAAACATGTAGTCTATAATAAAACTCAAGTGGGAAAAAAACGAAGTGTTTTCTTTAATTATTGTAACATATAATTGTATCCCGATTTTACTGTGAATTTACATTTAAAAGCTTTCAATATATCTGTCACTGCCAATCTAAATAAATACAAGTTTGTAAATCCGTCACCGAATTTTCTAGAAGTACCCCGGTGTAGGCAGTGAAAGGGATTAGTATTTAGTTCAGTTAGTCGGCTAAATCCGATTCCGACCCGACGTTGGTTTATTTAGCTACAGTAAAAATTTACGTTAAAACTCCTTGGATATTTCGAGAATCTGTTTTCATCCATATGTGGCTCTTATCAGTAGAAAGATTGCCGATCCCTGCGCGAGGAAGGCCCCGAGTCATCCCGAAACATCAACACTATCTGGCGGTCTATGCGCTCCGGGTAGCGCGCACTCTAGTACCGGACAATAGTTGCCGGTTACTCGTTACCAAGTATTTATTCCAAATCAGCTTATAGGATTACGGACTAAGCACTAAACATGTAACCCAATATTATGACAGGAATGCACGTTATCCCTCGATCCTGTAAATTGGGACGGTATTTTTTTAAACGCACGGCTACAATATGTAAATTCGAGGAATTTATTCTAGCGATGGATTTTCGTAGACGAAAATACATTAGGGTAGAACAATTAAAATAATTATTAATTTAAAATAAACGATTTATTATAAGGTAAATGTTACATTAGTGCGCCTCCATGGTGTAATGATTGGCGCGTTTAGCTACCGTGCTGGTGGTCCCGGGTTCGATTCCCAGGGGGGTAGGGTGAAAATAAATATTAGTGATTTGACACTGTAATATTTATTTAATATAAACTTGGACTGGTCCCCGAAGCGCAGGAGTAATCACCTTGCCTTCATGTAAGCAACGATCGAGATAACACTGTGTCAATACGATGCAGTGCCCTATGCACCATCGTATGAAATTAAGCGTTTGAAGAAAAATAAACGTTACAAAAAATATTATCTATACCCGGCCACGCGTTGCTATGGCTTAGTCTAGTTAAACATTAAAAATGCTAAGTGACAGCAGCTATCAAGAAGCGCGCTGTCCGCCATGGGCAATGTTTTGTTTGGCGTGTGTTATTACACCTGTCATAGTCTGACTTAGTTAAAAAAGATGGTCCGACGACATAGCCGCTGTGGGGGGTGAAAATTGGCTGCGAGCAGCAACCGACCGGAAGAAATGGAAGGATACGGAAGAGGCTTATATCCAGCAGTGGAGGACAGAAGGCTACAGAAGATAAAGAAGAAGCACTTTCTGCTGATACTTCACCAGCAAAAAATAAAAATTTTCAGAAACGATAAACCAGACAAATGCAATAAGTATGTTAGATTTATCAACCATGGATAGATATGGGTAGCTATCTACCATTCATGATACCAGCGAGAAATAAAAACGAAATATTCTCAGCGATGCTAACGATGATAATCAAAAAATTGGACTCCACCCAGAAATCACATGCAGTGAATGCATCACGAGCGAAATTAGAGAAAACGGATTCAGTTATAATTTAAATTTAAACCAGTCATTTCATTCACACTCTCGACATTTGCACATAATATCAGTTGTGAGCTATTGAGATATGAACTCAATCACGTTCGCGTTCTTGGCTGTTGGCAGTATCCACTTTGGCAGCAATCGAAAAATAACATTTTATTTCGTGGAAAGATTGTTATTGTACATATCGGCTGTCCAAACTTAAAACACAGTAAGGGTAATTTTTTAGTACGTTTTTTTGCATTTTTGGACTAAGTAGA
>NW_028281745.1:0-48518 GCF_059751285.1 Brachycentrus maculatus | reverse complement strand
TCCCCAACCCCAACCCCAACCCCAACCCCAACCCCAACCCCAACCCCAACCCCAACCCCAACCCCAACCCCGATGCCAGCAGATACGCAATCGTCATGATATAGGCCAATGAAAGAATTTTTGTATGTATTCATATCAAAGATATTACTAAATAATCATTCATTTGTTCTCCTCGAGTAGTTTCCCGTGCTACCATACCCCCTCGAGTTTAATTTCGTTACTGCGCATAAAGCAGCCTCGCCCATGCATTTTTCCAGACTACCACTCACCCTCGTACCATTAACTCGTTGGGAATGTAAACTTTCCCCTTCCCTGCTGCTTGCCTTTCACCCAGTTTCCCGTGTAGGACGAGCCATTGTTGTAGTTCATGGTCCCGTCTCCGTGCCTTCGATCATCTTTCCAGTTGCCATCAAAAACATCGCCATTCCTATACTTGTAAACTCCTCTGCCATCCTTCTTGTCCTTGACCCAGCAACCCTCATACCTTTCGCCATTTGAGTAGATGTAGTGGCCCCTTCCATCCTTCTTATTCTATTTCCACTCTCCGGAGTAGCCATATTTATCGTCGATGACTAGTTCCCCGAATCCTTCCTTCTTACCTTCCTTCCAGTTTCCTTTGTAGACTCCTCTATTGCCATTGTAAATGTAGTTTCCCTAGCCATTAGGTCTCCCATTGATCCACTCGCCCTTGTAGATATCGCCATTTGAATAGTAGTATGTGCCGATTCCGCTTTGAATATCGTTGTTCCAGTCTCCCTCGTAACGATCTCCGTTCGAATACTGATAAGTGCCATGGCCCTTCCTCAGATCTTTCTCCCACTCGCCATAGTATTTTGTGCCATCAATGTATTGATACTGGCCATTCCCATGTTTTTGGTCGTTCTGCCACTCCCCGTCATAAAAGCTACCATCGACATAGGTTGTTTTTCCGGACCCCTCTCTTGAACCGTTTTTCTGCTCGCCCACATAAACTGAACCGTTTGCAAGTAGTACCGTGGAGAGCTGCGAAGGGGTCGGGTTGAATTCAGACTCCAAAATCCGACCCTAGCTAAAATAGTATCGGCCCTTGCCTCTCTTTTCATCTTTGAAGTAGTTGCCTTCGAAGACATCGCCATTATCATACTTATATTTGCCGAGGCCGTGTTTGAGCCCCTTCTAGAAAATTCCCTAGAAGAAGACTTCCTCGTTGCGGTACAACTTGCCATCGCCCCAAAAGCAGTTTTTCTTCCACTGGCCTATATACTTGTAGATTTTGTTGAACCAATAGATCCCGGTGCCGCATCTCTAGCCTTTTACGAATTCGCCTTCATAGTGATCGCCATTGTTATAGATGGCCCTCCCATGGCCGTGCGGCTGGGAATTTTTCCAACTTCCAGTATACTATTTAATGTCGTCATACTATTGCGGATTATATGTGTAAACTCCCTCCCCGTGAGGCTGTCCTTGCGCAAATTAGCCATCATAAACTGATCCATCAGCAAACTTCAAGATTCCGTTGCCTTGCTGCTAGTCATTTTCCCATTCGCCTTCGTAGATATCGCCATTGACATACCGATAAACCCCATATCCATGTTTAATTTTGCCATTTAGTGACCCTTCATACGAATCGCCATTCTGTAGTTTTACGAGCTTCTTCTGAGCATAATAATCTTCATGGTTTGCCATTTCGTTAAATGCAAATGATTATAACTATAATTTGAAGTAATAAATAGCTATTAATATGTTGCAATGCTACTTTAAGGGCTTAAATTCGGCAGCTTGTAAGTGCCTTCTCCCTTCTCTCCGTTCCGCGAAACATTAAAATTAAATGCTTGGACTACTCAGGGACCTGCCTTTCATTGTATGAATTCTGGTTTTGTGTTTGTTCAGGACCTTGATAATCGTCAAGTTTCACATCATTGCCATATTCGATCATTTTACTTCGCCATATTTCTTCAATTACGACCAGCCTCCATTAGCAATTGTGTGTTCAATCATCAAAGTCGTACCCTTTCTCAAATTTATTGGCTTCTTTGTTCCCACGTCAGAGCTGATAGTTATAGTGTTTCAATAATCTTTGGCGAGCGTGCTAGTCGTAAGAAACCAATTAGAACGAGCCGTAGAAGAAACCATTGGAGGTTTATAGCAAGGATTCGCTGCGAATCGAGAAAAGCTAAAGAGTCTATTTTGGTGTGGCCAGTACAAATCCATTCCAGAATGAATAAACGCTAGAATAAAGCCCAGGATAGAAATAATCGTATGAGTCAAGTTGGATTGATGAGACAATTATTAAAATCAGCTGTATTTGAAATAGCTGTCGGGGTGCTTCAGTTTAATGTGCTGCAACAGTGAAGCATGAGCCCCGTACTTTCTCCCACAGCAATTCTCCCTGCATTCCCAGCCCCTCTCGATGTCTTCCCCCTTCCTTCTCGTTCTTTTCATCTTCAAAGAGCTTTCGTAGTCGTCGGACAGCTTTTGCTATTATGCTTTATTGATTTCATGGTGCCCGTCAAGTTAACTCTAATTCAGCAGCAACAAGTACTTAGATTTGGGCGATCCTCTCCTTGAAGGATTGAAGTGCGTCGAGCATCTTCTGCTTTTCGAGGCTCAAGGTGAAGGCAATGGATACAATCTTATTGAATTATGCATACTATTAAATGGCATTTGCGTGTGCTTCATGGAGGTCCTGATTGGATTAGGCTGCCTGGCCTAACTATGAAGTCTAGGCGGATGAGCAGTACTCGTTCGCTTTCTTCAAAGTGATTGAATTGCTCATCATACTCTCAGCAAGTATATATTATCGATATGCGCAATTACACATGAATCCTTGCAGTTAAACTCTATTCGATCCATAATTTCATATGTATGATGCTTCAGCCTAGACCTAAGCATTTATTCTAATGCATACAGGAATTTGGCGGAATTAATTCTATTCATAATGCAAGGCTCATTGAAGTAGCATATTTCAACAAAATAGCGTGATAAACCAACATGAGTCATCTAGGGACGAATCCGACAATTTTCCAAAGGGCGTAGTCTTCATGTTCAGTGAGGACGAGATTGCATTGCTTAATGGCGTTGTCCTTTATTCCCATGTACAGATGTTTGGCGACTGCAGAGCGGATCAGATAAAGGTTCTTGCCTTGGTACTAGATCATCCACTTCTGGCCTAGCTCCTCGCTTTTCTACTCTTGCGTGATTTCGGAGCCGACCACTGCTTTTTTGTGAGCAGTAATGTAGAGCCTCGAGTTTAAGTTCGATATCTTGTAATACTCGCCTGACACGAAGATATTAAACCTCTGGTTAAAGCGATTATTGAGCTGATACTGGATTAGAGTCTTCCCTTCATTGAGAGAAGCCTCGGGCACGTCAATAGAGAGAGTCGAAAAAGCATTCTCAAAGTAGCAACTGCGGTTAATTATCGAGTTTTGAAAGCAAGGCTTCACCTCCCACCAGCATTTGTCATCCTACGGGGAAATTTGTTCGCATCTCAAGTATTGGTCGTAGTGCAAGTACCAACTTGAGTTTTCATACGACCGGAACCTCAGGACGTTTGGCAGATCCTTCTCATTAGGCCTTTCTAAATAAAACATCTGTTCGGGACTCCAGTTGCCGAAATCCAACCTCATTTAATTTGGTTGTGTTTTGGTGACTAAAGTCTTTATCTTGCTGAAAATATTGTTTTTATTGCGGTTCAAGACCAAGGTAGATCGGGTGTGGACAATTTCGTAGCAATTTGGCCGCAGGATGCCATTATGATCGACTTCAAATATCATCCAGACTTGGCCGAGACTGTCAGGGTTGGGTTCATCCATCTGAATCTTTTCAGACTTGAACTATTTACATCCGGAGCCTAAATACAACGCCATTTTGGTGTGGACATTGATTAGATTATAGTAGCGGGCATTTTTGACTTCCACCTTATCAGAGAAGCTCATTGTATTAAACTAAATACTTATACATCAATTCCACATGTCATACTGCATGTTTCACAATAAAAGGATAACCGGAACAATCATGAAATCCAGCCTGGCACCAAGACCGACACCTGAACTCTCAGCCTCTCGTAGTAGTGCTTATCCCAACTTTTCGGCATATCCTCCTGTGAGTATACGATGCGGTAGTTCTCATTCAGGATAACTTAGATGGTTTGGAGCGCCAGCATTTCGTGGTAGCTCTGTTTGTTCTGCATTTCCAGCAGCTTCCTCATAAACGAATAGCAGTATTTCTCCGTGTTTTTAAGGTCAATTGACTCGATATCATCTTAGAAGAAGGGCATTAAGATTGTCATTGCCTTATAGGGCACCTTCACGTTCTATACTAAGTTCTTAAGCGTGACAAGCCGTTTCGCCTACTTTGCTAGCTAATGGCGCAAAGCATTTAATTACGACTAATAGTTTAATTTTGAAGTGAAAGGGCCAAGATCGAAGATATCTTCGCGATCGCGTAAATCCACGTACAGTTTGAGTCTTCTTAGGACTCCGATTAAGCATATCAAATAAGCCGCAATGATGCCTGAGAAGCCTGTAGGGTATCGGTTGATATAGGACTTGATAGCCTTATCAAACAAATCAAATATTTGGAGGTACATCGCTAAATAAAGCTCGAACTCCTCTTTGTCGTATTTTTTGGATTCGATTTTTATTTATATTCTGGATTTTCCTACTTTTTTGATTTCTGCATGAAACACGGTTTACTTTACACTTTCAAACATCATGTTAATTTCGTTGTCGTTTCCAGATTATTGGTAGCTTGCTCTTTTGGAAGCGTTCATAAACGCCCTGCTGGCCTCCTATTTGAGATTGTTGTTCACATGAGCGAACTCCACCAATTCTTTAAACTCATTCTAATCTATTTATGGGTATTCGTTTTTAGCCGAATCCATTATTCCAAGATAACTTTTCTTTGCCCATTTACTATTATGGCCCTCTTTCGGGTGCTGATGCTGTTTTTCGGTCGGGCTTTGGCCAAATCCAATGATTTTAGTCCTGAGTTGATTTGCTCCTTTTTGGTTTCGCATGCAGTATTAGGTGACTTTCGGGATGAGATCTTCTTTGTCAATGTGATCGAGAAGTATTTTATGCAATTCCTCCTGGTTTTTGGGTTTCATTACATCGCAGATGAGCTCGGCGATTGCTGATTTGTTATTGAAGCGACTGTACAGGGAACTAGTCTTTTTGAGAGAGCTTTCGTAATTAGGGATTAACTTCAATGAGCGATCCTTATGGACATTCCTCATGAAGATGTGCTTCTTTTCGAGCTTGGAAGAAGTCCTTAGCAATATATTTTGAGCATCTTTGAGCAATTGTTCAATTTAAGATGTGGAGTTCAGATCGATGAGACTGGGCACCAATAGATCCTCGAAAATAAGATAGATGTTGTTTTGAGACTGAATGAGTTCGTAGTAAAGGGGATATATCTGTGCTTGATTTTGAACTATGTCCTCGTTGAAAATCGGGAAGTCTTCCTTCTTGGTAATGATATCTTTGCGGATGGAGTATATTGTGACACTCATTTTGTCCTTGGTCGCGTGCACTACTTCGATGCCATCTTGATACGATGCAATCACTTCGTCGAAAGAATAGTCTTTGACTATTTTTTTGTTTGAGTTCATTAGATCTTAAGTTTACATTATAAATAAAGCACGAGAGCATTAGGGCAAGATAAAGTGTAAAACATAATTTATTTTCAGACTTATTTCCTTTTGGTTCAATGAGCCAAGAATCAAGTCGAATAAAAATATAATTATTAGGCATCATCACGAATTGTTACGAGTGTGCTTTTCAGAGAGAGACTTTTTGATTTCTTCAACAGGGGACCGAAAACATGAAAAATTCCAATTGTCTTTGCCCTTTAAGGCTAATTTAAAAAATGAGTAGCCTATGAGGCTTCTGTGGCCTCTGGCGCACATCGTAATGATGCGGCAGTTGGATGACAAGTGTTTGGTTTTGAATTAGAAAGTTTCAAGGAGCTAATCATCATTAAGGGACAAATTGATATATTCAGAATTTGAGTAAATGTTTAGAATTTCATGGAGATTATCTTTTTAAGTCACTTCAGGCCCCCTAAGGTCCAACAGCACTGTGCGAGTTCCTTCAGGCTCCTCGCTTATCAGGGAATCTCTTATCTTCGATGGCTTGATCTCATCAACTTGGTAAAGAAGGGATGAATCAAATTCTTCTCTGGGGTGAATGCACATTCCTACAAAGTTGTTATAGAACAATGCTCGATAGTATTCCAGATAATACTCATACATGTACTCGAAACCTTTGTACTATACAGGGTTCATGTACAGGCAGAACTGCTGGGTTTGTAAATGAGGGAGAAGAGATTGAAGCCAAGATGCCATTCCCCCATTTCTGTGGCCCACCCATAGCCCTTTTTTGAAGAGCTTTGTTGGGGTTTTCCCAATTTATATGACCATCATATTTTAATTTGAGCGCAACATTCTTTATAAATCTGCCATTTTTATGACCTCCCTTGTTGAGAACAGCTTAACCATCTTTGTAACGCAATTCATGGATAAAATTATATAGATGACATTATATCATAGATATATATTGAAGGCATTGAACTATACTATGCAGCATAAAATGGTGAAATTGAATGCTTATTGATACTCTTATAATTTCAAACCCTTTAAAAAACAAACATATAAAATTAATATATGCAGTCAATCAATAAAATTAAAGATAGCTCGTTCAGTTGACTCTACTCCTGAAAATAAAAATTATTTCAACAACTCTAAGCTTCTTCGAAACAGTAAATTAATAAAAGTTTAAAAATTTAAAAATAGTGAAGGTTAAGAATGATATCATTGTGTCGGAATAAATCAGAGATTGATGGAAAAATAAGCGATCAGTTCAATCGGTCGAACCAGAATTTGGGAGGATAGTCATAGTCCTAATTTTCCTGATAAATATTGTATTTCGTATTGAAAAACTCCTGAATTTTGGAGAATCCGCAAAGCAACCCTTCCAAAGAAATGCGCTTGCCTGTTTGTCTGAGTGGCTTTCGGCAATAGTGATCTAGCAGATGCTTGCGTATCCATGCAATAAAGATCGTTGGGCCATATATGTCACACTCGTCAAGCCCATTGGAGTTATACCTTTAATTCAAAAACTCATTTGTCTTTTCGTCTTTGTACCTTCGATGGAGGACATCAAGAAAGTTCCCAAAAAAGAGTTCATAAAGGGTTTTCGCAATTTCGGATGTCATCACATCAGGCAAGGACGTCTTCTTAAAAAGTCTGTTGGCCTTCACATACTTGCCGGCAATAACAATGTTTTAATTGGATAGGACAGGCAGATATTTATTGAGGTTTTCCATGAGGCCAAGAGCCATAACTAATATTTGAATTGCGAGCTGGATTCTATTCTCAAAGGATATGCACATGCTATTTTTATGCAAGTAGTCCGTAAACTGGATCTATTCGTATTGTGACTCGGTGACGATGAGCTTGAGTAATCGTTCTCCTTACTTGCCTTTGCTCCAGGTGATGCCTACCGGATTGGGCTTGGTCAGACTTTCAAACCAAACATATTATTTGATAAACGTGCAATATGTCTTGGCTGCGATTCGCATGCACAGCCGATATTCCTATTGTGCATTGCAGATCTCTTCCTCGCAGAATTGAAAAATAACTGGCTCGTTTGGGTCATGGCCCTTTACCACATGCGAAGATGACTTGCGGCCCTTCCAGTAAAATTTATGATTACAGTTCATGTTGATATGGGTCGCCATTTATGGGCTGAGCGAAATTTCGGATATGTTCGATTTCCGAATGAGGGACTTCGCGAAAATATATTTGGATTTTTAGAACTCGACATGCGGGGCTTGAAGTGATGGATCTGTTTTAATATCTAAAATTGATTGGTATTTCAAATAGTTGCTTAACTCCCGTTGAAAGTTGCCGAAGTGCTTGCGATGCGACGAACATTAATTCGACATGACCAGAGACTCAAGTAGTGAGCAATCGTTTTAGTCTTACAGGCCATCTGCATCTTCCCCGTAGTTTTTAAGGGAGTGGGCAGAAATGCATTTTTCAAATATTTCTTAAATTTCTCCGATTTCTAGGACTAATTTGATTTTCTTGAGCACCATGCCTGAATAACGTTTGAACTATGAAATGAAATCAATGGAGCACATTTGCTTGGTGAACATACTAAGACATAGGTTGATTTAGCCGGTTATAGGGTGAATTTTTAGACTGAGCGCATTAAAATTGCTATTCATGGAGATGCAGGCTTTAATAAGCTATGTCCTATGGTATTGCGATCGGGCTCGGATAGGGCTATTGTACTGGTCATGAAATTAGGCCTTGATTGTTACGAAATTGGGGGAAAGTGTGAGATTTATCGATATTTTGCAAGCAGTAGTAGGGTATGACTAATCGAACTCCAATAAGAAAAAGTAATGATTTCTATCTTATTTGAGGAAGTCGATGCTATTTTCCCTAAGCTTGAACTCCACCTGCAGTTGCTAATTATCCTCATTTGCTTTTCCATTCCTTCCGAACAAGTTTATTATCTAGGTCATGGGCCTTCTAATTTTGTAATATTAATTATTAATGCAATCAAAAATGGTTTAAATATGTTCAGATCAGCAGAATTAAAAATCATCTTGAAAATAAATGCTGCAGGAAAACATCCTCGTCGATAAACAGCTTTGGATTCAGCAGAGTGTAGACCATCTTTTATTTTACGCCCTGGTAAAGGATGCGGGAGAGTCCCCGAACTGTTGCCTCGCACACCCTGCAAATACTCTCGAAACTTATGCGATTTATTAATAAAAAGTACACCAGTTTTTCCCGAAACAGTGATCCGTTGTCGTTGAGGCTTAGCCAAAAGCTTTCGATCCATGTTTTAAGAAAGTACTGCAAGGAAATCTCATACTTTTCAAAGAATGCGGCAGCTGGGCAATCTTTGTACACACGGCGGCAGATTTCTTGCACCAGGTGGTCATATTAGGGCTGGGAGTTTGATAGCATCAGGCGGTAAACTTCTGATGTGCAGATGAGACTAATCAAGGAGTAGGCTCTAAATATGGGATAGTTTACACAATGGGAGTCTCCAAGGCGTGGTAAAGGACAGTGGAGACTATATTTAAGAGAGGTTCAGAGAGCAAGAAATCTTATCTGGTTTGTAGATAGGCGCCTAATATTTCCAGCGAATACTCGTTTTTCGAATTTATTTTATTTAGTTCCAGGCTTCTCAAAAGCTGGACAGCATTCGCATTCCCATTGTATTCCCGCTTCTTAATGTTGAACAGCTTGGCGTTCATCTTTTGCCGGTTCGATGACACCCACGGCAGCACTTGCTTAGGAATTCGATACGACTGCTTCAGTAGCTGCAAAATCTATCGGCTATTGCATCTATCAAAGGAGTTCCTGCAGAGCAGCGACCATTTTTTCTCCAATTAATATGACTGATCGAAGTTGGGCATTGTCGATTGCGATAGAAAAGATGTGCTATAAATTTAAATCCCCCGATGCGATGATTTTCGTTGCGTCTCGTTTCGATAAGAGTCTTCGAAAGTAGACTATTATTGGTCTTAATCGAAACCTATAAACTTAGAAAAGAACTTGATCTTCGACTCCCAGTTCTGCATCCTACGTTCAGTAAGTATAAAATGAATAAAAATATACCAATAATTAATTATCATACAATGTACCATACTTGTTCATATTGTTGCGAATCCCATACTTCGATACTTTTTTGGCATTTTCGAAGTTTAATTGCCTGCACTCCCTACCTTTTAGATGCGCTTCAATAGTGCACCTCGCGCAGTCCTCTGGATGGTGACAATTTGATAATTGTATGATTTATCAGCATTAAAAGAATTAATAGGCAAATCATATGTTCAATTCTGCAAACTTTTAGTCCCCGACAACAATTTTCACCAGATCTTCAACAACTATTTAGAGTCTCTATATTTTTATATTGCCGAGATGACACATCCACAGGGTCACAGGGAACTTCCCATTGCACTGTGTCACGAAGATAAGGCCAGCTTGCACAATAGCGTAGGGCAGGATCCTGATGAATTTCAAGTTATTCTCACTATCTCTACTTAGCATCAGGCTGTTGGCAGAGTAGAGGTGCGCCCATGTGACCAACTGAATGTCTTCAGTAACCCGAGTGAGCATTTAAGTATCATTTTATGATAGTATTTCCGAAATGGCCTTGAGGATGCATTTGACCTGCCTATCACAGATCAGCTGCTTGAATACTTAAAAATCCAATGTGGATAGAATGCGATCTTCCATGCGGTAGATATCTTCAATTATGGAATAATTACCTTTATTCGTGAAGCAATGATTGCATACATTATGCAACTCAGAAATTGACATGCAGTCTATATCTAATGCTTTCGAAGCAATGAACAGAGAAACCAGCAAAATCAGTTGAAGCGGCTGGTCGTAAACATTGCTATTACGGATCATGTATCGACTTGCTAACGATAAGCAAAGCTGAACTGTGTCTATCTGCAGCTGCTTCATTTCGCAGATGTGCAATAAGTATCGTATGCACTTTGGAGGGAAATTGAAAATACTCGGCTGCTATTCATTCTGTAATGAGGACAGGTGGCCTATGATCTCAATAAATGTACTCAAGACCGAAATGCTGCTGTAGACGGGGCGAGGCCAGATTTTAGGATTTTGTAATTTATGCATTATTAGATCTAAACATTTATTATAAACTCCAATTAAATTATTAATGAGTTCCTCGCCATTGCTCGATTTTGTTCGATTCGAATTCTAAGAGAAGGTGCGATAACTAATCGAGAAGGCTGATCTCTAATGTTATGCGAACAATAAGCAGAGTTTCGAAACTGCCCCCAAGTATGCATAATGTTTCCAAAGAAACAAAGCTAAATCAGTTCGTACGAACAGACCGGCAAATCCAAGTTGCTGCTTTTGTAAATGCTCTCCAGAAATAAGAAGGACGCAGTACTAGCCCAAGGAATTGCCAATTTTTTAGCAGAGTATAAATTAGAATTGCAATCACCAGAATTTTGATATATAAAAGCGACTGAATTAGATCTATGCCATTACTTCTTCCATATTCTCATGATCACATTAAGGCACTTCTGTCTACTATTTTATATGGTTTGTTCGTCATTCCTGATTGCAGATAGTGATTGGATATTTACTATTCATATCAACATAGATGATTGTTCGCACTATTCTGTTTGAAATAAGGAATGTTGAGATTTTTATAGAGTGAGTTATTTGATAAATAAGATGCAAATATCTAAGTTAGAATGAAAAGTGTCAATGAATCAGTGCAATACCGATTGTGGTCTCTGAACATTTTAAACTATCTTCGCATTTTGACGATAATGCTCCCGAGTAGTCGATGGCCTCCTATTTAAGCCGATCTGTTTGGGCCTGCTTAAGTACTCTCTCTTCGTCGAAAGATGCAAAGCCTAAGTGTTCAAAATACTCTCATAGTTGTACACTGCATTTGATCCTTTTTCACGGATTACGAGGCGATGGGAACTATTGCCTCTCCGATAGTCTTCTTAATCGAATAGGCTATTTTAATTAAAATAGTCCAAAGATAATTATCTTTTTTTCTTTGCGTTTCTGATGCAGTTTAGACTGAAACTCATGTAAGGATTCTTCTTCCTTTTTAGATGAGTTTGCTCATTCTAACGAAATTGTTTAAACTGGTTTCGTGAAGAGTTTCCTAAATCTCGTGGCCTCGATTACCGATTGAGGGCTTCGATGATACAATTTTGCGACCGATAAATTCATAGTACTTCAGTTTTGATCCCGACATTTTCCCATAGGGCTTTTCCAAGTTTGCATGATTTAACTATTTATCACGAATTGCGGAAACGATCCTTGTTTTTTTGCGTTGCATCGAAATTATGAATTTGGGATCATCTGCAATTTTTTTCATGCCTAAAGCTGGCTTCCAATTCGTGTCAGCAGCTTTATAGGCCTTCAATTTCTGCACTTTTGTTAAAGCGCTAGGAGATTACTAAAATGAGAGGCTGGAATTAAAAAGCTTTTGCCTGATGGGCTCGATGAAGAAGTTTAGATCGAATTATTATAACTATGGGGATGGGGAGTTTTATATTTGGGGAGAGTAGCGACGGTACTCAGGTATATTCATTAATGTTAAAATTATTGATATTTTGACTATATTATATGATCTTGATGTTCATTGCGTATTGAGGCGATGTTAGGCTATGTTCGATTAGGTTAGGCTATGTTAGGCTATGCTATGTTCCGCTGGACTATGTTTGCCATAATTTTATCACATATTTCATCCGCCCGTGTAAATAGTTGAAGCAGCAAAAGGATCGAGTAGTTATAAGTCGACGAAAGAGCAACACTGATTTTTATATTATATGCTAATAGTGGGAAATTAAATTGTAAATTTATTTTCGTGCATTTCCAATGAAGTCGATAAATCAGGAGAAGTTTCGATACGATCAGCAGTCCTGGCACTTGCCAATATTGGCAGACATTGATCACAAAATGAACGAAATGTTCAATCTGGATATTGATCTTTTTGCGAGCGATCACGAGACTCCTCATACAAACATCCTGTTTAATGGAAGACTTTAGTAAACGAATTCAAATTGCATGAAAAATTATGTCTCGAAACATGTCAAAACCAATGAGGTTCAGTTTCGGGAAATTGAATGTTTCGAAATATTTTCTAATATTGAGTGTCGGACCCATAAAGACATCAAATTTGCAGGAGGGCAATACTAGAACTGTTTCACTTATATACTGTTCACCATCGCAGTGGTTTAAAAATAACATTACCCGCATTTGCTCACATTTATCAAATAGCAGTTTTACCGGCCCCAAATGTTCATAAATTTCAACCGCTCTTCAGCAAACCAGCAGGAGGAGCAAGAAAGCAAGACTTAGAAGGATATGATTGAAGTTTGTTCGCAATACTTTCGATTTATTTAAACGGAGGTCATGCAAAATCTAGAGAGAACCAACAATAAATAAATATTAAATTACTTGTCGACTCATTCAGATTTCCTGTAGGCTTCCAAGCATCTCTTTCAGCAGATCCTCAGAGGGCTATACAAATGCGAAGAGGAGCAAGACAAATCAAATCCAATCGAATAGATCAAGTTTCTCTGCAAAAAGTTTAACATAGACTGCCAAGAGACATCGTTTAAGTAAGAGAATAATAATTTAGATCTGACAACAATTACTGTTCGTCAGCCCTGTCCATAGGGAGAAAGAACCTGTTTTATATTATGTAAGAGAATGGACACTACTTATTCTTCGAAGTTGATTTAGAGGAGAAGGGACTATAGTAGATGCAGCTCGATCGATTTATGCAATTGCATCAATAAAGCCCTCCTCTTAAGGGCAACAATTTTAGCAAGAATGAAAACTTATCGGAAAGATGCGAGCATTTCCCAATATAAGTGGTACAAATGAGTCATTATATAGTCCGACCAAAGCACTCCGCAGTTTAAAGATAACATTTAATCGATCCAATACCGAAAGAGGAGCCACAAGAATAGTTTTGGAGGAGATTTCGAAACTACTTCCAATGGTAAGAATTTTCTAACAAAGACCTGAACAATCGATTATATCGCTTTTAAAAAATACACGCTCATGAAGAGCAAGCTATTAGAAAACCTGTTTTATCTGAAAAATTTAAACTTAACGATTAGCAGCCCTCAATACTGAAGTCGAAGGTAACGAAGAGTTTCCAAATACTTTCAAGAAGCCGACGATGAGATAATCTCATTTTGATGGAGAAAGAGGGGTTAAAAAGAATACGAAACTCTCGACAAGCGAGATCGTGTAAATAAATAATTTGTTTCAGGGTGCTTCACACAAGAAAATGGGCAACATGCAGCTGAAGGATACGAGAACAATCACCCTCTAAAAGGAATGGCCTATCTCGATATATCCAGGTAAGTTTAAGCCCAGCCTATTGATTTTAAAATGAGCTTTTCCGGAAAGGATGCAGAAAAGTATCGAGCAATCTAGCCCTAAAAAAATGGCGTTGAGTATTAAAATAAAAATGGACTTCGAAGGTATGACGACATCCAGCCGATAGAAGAGGTTCAGAGCAGCCAGCAGTACGAAAAGAGAGAGGAGCTATCGGCGCGATAGAGCTATGAGAAGGATGAATGCAACATAAAAGAATGACAGGTAGTTCATATAAATGTTCAACAACCAGCAAAAAGAAAGAAAGCATAGCTATCTCACACAACCCTTCGAGTCGGGGAAGAAAGAGGTGGAGATGGGCGAGAAGAAATTCTGGAACAGAAAAGCAATCAAAATGCACAAAAATTCTTAAGCAGCAACTGAAGCCCTCCCGAAACGTAGATTCTAGTAGAACCCAATAAGTTTCAGTCAGATGCTCGAAAAAACTAAGAAATTTTCAATGGGCAAGATTACAAGAATACACAATCTCCGAACTTCAAGAAGAATAAACAAAGAGGGGGAAAGGATAAATTGACGCATCAGCAGAATGTGATATAATTTACGAATTTTCATCACTTCAAAAGTGATATGAACTCGACGATTACTATTCTTACAAACAGCCGAAAAACTGGATTAGGCGATAAACCATCTTTTACTTTACAGACCGCGCGCCTGAGAAGGTAATTGTGGAAAAGGGGATCGTAGAACCCAATCATCGTGAATTCAGTCATACTGTATATGAATCGAACCCAAACGTGGAATTCAAAACTCATAGTGAGAGTAATTTTGGCAACTACACAAATCATCGGTCGAGAGCATTTGAAATCAATAAAAGTCAGTACAGTATCCGCTCTGACCTCTCGATAAGCATTAGGAATGAGGAGAGTCTTAAAAAAGGAAAGGCATTTTCGAAGACGAACATAAGAAATGTTTTAATAGTCCGCCCCATAACGTGAGATCGACCATTGATACTCAGAAACTCTCAACGAGTCCATCCCGACCTAGACAATCGAACTAAAAGCAAAGGCTTGATGCTGAGATCGTTGCAAAGACCTTAAACTTGTAGTACTAATTTCGAAATGTGCCGAAGAGGACCTCCATAAAAATTGACGTAAGTGAGGATAACTAACCTACTAAGGAAGAACTATAAATTCGGAAGAAAATAGAAATGAAACAGAAACTGTTTCCCCTTAAAAAATATATTTCATCCGAAAATAGCTCATAGATTAAATCCTAGAACTACCCAATTCCTGTTCGACCTGCCCCGAGCGAGCAGCATCTCCAGCCAATGAAAAAAAAAGATTTACCTGAATCGGTAAAAGAGGCTGAATCTCCAAATAAAAATGAATCCGTAAAAAGCAGGTCAATCGTGGAGATATTAGAAAGGCATAATAAGATTCTATCGCAGCATAGCCTGAAGTATGCTCGACCAAACTTCACATAAGATAAAAAGTAAGAGAGGAAAAGCGCCCTCAACTAAAGGGACCTGTCAATAAAAATGGACCAAAGTTTCACCTCGATGCTTATACAATCAAAATCTCTCCATGAATTTTAGCCATATTTGAAAACACTCCCAAATTCTTAATTCAAGGCATAGAACTAATTTAGGCTCGGCTAACTTCACAACAATAATCTCAGCAAGTAACCCAAATTGCTCACTTCCACTTTATCACCCAAGGATGAAAGAAGATCGTTGCACTATTTGAGGAATTTATAAAAAGGAGAACCTATGCATCATCAGCAGCACTTCAAAGCTGATAATAAACAGTAGGCCAAGTAATCTCGTAACAAAAGTATCTCGCGGAGTTTGACACCGAACAGTCGAGCAGGTAAGACAGGAGAATCATTTCGCACTGGTAACATGATCCAAGGTCAAGGTGAGTATATATTTTCAACGATTAGTAGATTGAATCTTAAGGCGGAGCCTCGGCACACAAATGGTCTGATGAACGCTAAATGAATTTGCAGAATAAACAAGCGTGATTATCAAATCAGCCTATTAGATAAAAAATCGTTGAGTCCAGCAACTTTCAAGGTTTGATTCGATATAAATTAATTGAATGGATGATGGCATTTATATAATCATAACACATTTAGGACTATTGTGAGAGATAATATTGCACACATGAGTTAGAACTATTATGAAATACTTGGAGTGCCGAAGTCAGCATCGACTGCAGAGATTAAGAAAGCCTATAAAAAACTTGCGCTCAAGCATCATCCTGTAATTATTTGCTCATTCTAGGACAAAAATCTCAACGATAAGGAAAATGCAAAAAAAAAGTTTACTTTAATCTCTGAAGCTTACACCGTTTTGAGTGAAGCGAGTAAAAGAGAGCTATATGACAACCCTCCTCCTCCCCCTTCTCGCAGTTCCTCAGGCTTTCGGCCGCCCTCCGAATATGCATGGAAAAATCCAGAATTTTCTCACAATTTTAACCACTTCCAAGGAGTCCCAAGCAAAGAATCTAAGGTCCATTTTAATTACCAGCACCAGCAACCAATTTTTCAGACATTCCAGACATAGAAACTGTTCGAGCCTTTCACTCAAATGTCATTTGGTTTCGGTTCATTCACCTTTGAAATGGCTGATCGAATATTCCAGCAGGTCTTTTCATAAGAAAACTCCAAACAGTAATTTTCTTTTCACTTAGGCTGATTGGCTTCAATCATCAAACCCCGCAGCTCATTCACATGCAGAGTGATCCCTTCCCACGGCCAGAACACCAAGGCCCAAAGGGTTCTACTCTATCCTCATAAAAAATAGTGGAACGTAACGGTAAAAGGATACTCGTGCGAAAATATTCAGTAGTCTAAAATGGAAGAGTAAGCAAATACACGCACGAGAGCGTAATAAGATGAACTTCTTTGATTTATGCCACGACTCAATTGTCCTGATGCAATCGCAATATTCTCACTCTACTATAACTGAATAAAATTCATCAATTATAATGGCAATGAGTCAAGCCAGCTGAATCATTATAATACGAGAATAAATCTCCATAAATATTTTAGTTCCTTACAGTAAATTTTAGCAGTTAGGAATATCTATATCAAGCAAGTTACCAATCCAAATCGATCATATTTTAAGGAGTGAGACTCTTCACTCGAGATTAGCTTTAGTTTCGGATGCAATGGCTTACTTATATGTTCTTGTATTAGCAACCCATAAGTGCATCATTGAAAATGATATCCTCGTAATTTTTAGCCTTTTGACTCCACAATTCGAAGTCATGATTGTAGTTTTATCGCATAAGTTGCAAGGAGGCTTACAATTTATGACAGTGCTCACAATACGAATTTGATTGCCTCGCGTCATTGAATTTGTTTTAGTATTTTTCACTGGCTGATTTCACTTTAAGCATCATTATGGCCCTTTCGTAAGCCTGTTGCTACTTTTTATTTTAACTCTTTATCTTCTCAGCATATTTGCTGAGCTCACCTATTTCAACTTAGTAATTATTGCAGCTACTTTCTGCTTCTGTGCACTTTTGCCTGAGCATTTAAATCTATTTTTTCATCTTTGCCTATTTTTGTAGGTAGTGATCTTTGATTTCCTTTTCATATTTCTTTTTGCTGAGCTAGGCCGTCCGCTTGCAGATGATCAAATTGCATTCGTTTTATTGCACTTTGTGGGCCAGCTATTGCGAGAGGAGAGCAAATTAGTTTTGAAAAGCGGAGTGCTTTGCGCTGAGTTCATTGTATCTGCTTTTGAGGGATTAAAGTTCTTCCATTATCATTCTAGACGCGTGAGGACTCGAAGTATCTGCTTGAATTGCTATTATTTTTTACTTACTTTATGAGCTCTCATGAGCTGTCTGAATATTTGAATGGTGATGGCTTTATACTTCAGAGTCCTTGTCTAATTGTCCCGATTATGTATTATGTCTTTTTCCATTACTTATATTCTAATTGGCATCGTTTAAAGCTTCCCGGCTATTAGCATTGCTCGTATTGTCTTTCATAAGCTTCGACTATTCGTCCAAATCGATACTATCCGAATAAGGCGACTGTTCGATGCGGTAAGATAGCTTCATACTGTGATTGGGGCTAAGTTTATGGAGAGATGAGGAGGAATGTTGTTAGGATTGGGATAATGGAACTTTTAATATACTCGTTGGCAGACTATCGAATGGGGAAGTCATTATCGCCTGATCGTTACTGTTGTGGTCTGCTTTTTCAGAACTATGAGTCTCTCCTTGTTCGAATTCGCTGTTGGGTATTTCATTGTAGTTTTGACCTGAGTGTGGTGAGTAGCTTCCAGCCTTGGCGTTCAGCTAATGATAATTTTTTCTCCATTGTTCCGACATTTTATTCAAATCTAATTTATTGTTCGATTGCCATTATTCCAGATTAGTGGCAAAGTTTCGCAAATCCGACCCACTTGTGTTTTGACTCATGGCTGAGACTCCTGCATTCCTCTGATACTCATTCTTATACTTTATCAAAAGTTGCTATTTAAATTAATTTATCTCTCTTTAGTACTCTATCCCCCACACGCACCCACTAATCCATGGCTACTCATTACTTGACGAGGGCGGAATGTCAATGTATTGTATTACAATGCTGGCTTCGTGAAGCATTGATCGATAGGTCTCGCAAGTTTGGTTGATGGCGGAGAGCTGGTCTTCGTAGCCATTTCTGATGATGCTCCACATTTTCTTTTCTCTGCTTTATCTTTGCGAAATACTATGGAGTTACGAAGATAGTTTGGCGATATGATTAGCCTGCTATTCCTCTTTATGCGCGTGCAAGGTGATGGCCTGCGAGAAAGCCACACATTTCTTGGAAGCATTATTAATCTTTTCTTTGCTTGCTTATTCAATATCGAGGAGCTCTTGATGTTTGCTGGCCCTTTATCTACGTAAATCCTGTTATAATTCTTCGATCTGCTGACTCTTCTCCCTATTTCGTTATTTCATCGTTTCATAGTTTAAATTTATTTGATTGCACACCCGCTACAATTCAAAAAGCTGTCCTTCATACTAATTCTTCAGCGAGTAGACATCGTTGGTGTATTGTTCGTTGCTTTAGAGATACTGTTGGGTCACAGTATCGATGTTGATGCGCATTTACTGGTTTTTGGTTGTTAGCTCTGCGATTATTGCTTATTTGTCTGAAAGCTGTTAGTCATAGAGTTGGATTGTGTTCCTTAGTGCTTCTGCTGCTCTCTTGTTCACAGTTTCGAGGGAGTTTCTATGGGTTTCAGAGATATTGCTAAGATCATTCTATAATTATCTAATTTGCAAGATCAGACTCTGGATTTTTAAACTCCTTTCTTTTTATTATTTTTATTACTTCTATTTTGATATGATTTCAATTTGAGCGAGTTCCCTGCTGTGATTTTTGGGACTAATTTCATGATCCGATTATTATGAATAATTGGATAGTACTCTTCTTTTCTGCATATTTTGAAGATTGCTGTACTGTCTATCATTTCTGAGCTCGCAGTCTTCGGCTTCCTTCTGAAGATAAGCAATCACTTATTCATAATCTTTTCTTATTTTGATAATACTTTCTGAGGATTATCTTTAAATATGCTGATTCCTGAGCTTTAACTACGTGATCTGCTCCTAGTAAAGCTCTATCTGTTTCATCAATTAGGATTAAGCTTGATATTTTTAATTAGAAAGCTTATGAAATAGATCTTGATGATTAATGCATTCCTCCTAGACTTTTATCTTGAGATGCTGTAGTTATTCACATTTCTCGTCGTATTGCTACTTCAATGTGGCATTGCACTCCTCATAGTTTTGAATCAGCAGATCAGTGCACTTTTTTTGCTCTTTTAATTCCTGGAGCTGTAGTTTGAGGACATGAGTTTACACTTAAATGTTGCTGTTTGCGAAATGGAGATTGCTGGCTTTGGAAAACGATAATCTTTGTTATTTTTATCTGCTGAGAATATGGCTCTGCGTCAATTGATTGTCTATGATGCTGCTGTTTGAGATGCTGCCTGATTTGTCAATGCCCTTTCTATCGATGCCTGTTATTGCATCGATGCAGCCATTTAGCTTAGTTTCCACTAAAACTGACTTACTCTTCTTTGTCCGCACTTCGATAGACTGTTTGCAGTTGCCCACAAACTCAGAAATGACAGTGTGGAACTCGCCATGTAGCGTGTCTATGGAGAAGTCTGACAATGGGTAGTTTTTGGTATAGATTGATTTGAGTTGAGAGATAATTTATTGAATCAATTCCTTGTACTGTTTGGCTTCCTAACTTTCAGCCGCAGCCTCAACAGCCTCCTGAGATTCAACAGCCTAGCCTGCGAGAGTGGATTGATGCAGTTTGATTGCATTTCGATAGGTAATAGCAATAGTGATGAACTTTTATTCATTTTACTATAAAAGCCGCCTCAATCTCGATAACAATTCGATTTTTATCTCGTAAATTATCCCTCTGTTATATGCTGCTTTTAATATTTCGTGGCTGTCGAGGATACTTTCGTCCCCGGATTCACTCTTTTAGTTTAAGCATTACACGTATTTCTGTAAAACTGACACCAAGCTTTATCCATTTATGTTCCGGCTGCTGATCGGCTGCAGTTTCTTTTTCAAACTTAGCACTTGGGAAGTGAATTAAGGTTTTTGAAGTTAAAACTGATAACCGGCTATGGCTTATGCTTTTTTGGGAAAAAGAGTGCTATCAGATTGGGGGGAGACTAGGGTTTAACAGTTGAGAGTTTTAAAGTGCTACTTGATGCTGTTGATGGTGGATTCGAATGCTTTGGGGGCTTTATTCAGGCAAGATTATAAATATTAGCTGGGCTCGATTGGTTTGCCATCTTAGCTGATCAGCTCCAGATGAAAATCGCGAAGGATCCAATGAAAATCAGGCTTCTGTTGTATATTTTAATTCACTCTTTATCCCTTTATTTTGCCCACAATATCCATTATCCCTTTGAGATCCTCGAAGCTCGAAGCATCGATTAGACTCGTCGAGTTATATAATAGGACATTAGTCAACATCAAAGCGATGGCGATAATACGATAATCATACGACCACTGTTCAGCAGTTCCATGTGCATTTCCAAAGCCTTCCGAGTCGATGAATATCACATTAGTAATGCAATTGTTCTCATTCAGTGACAAAAGTGGCTTTGTATAAATCCATAGGCCTTTCGTACAGCTTTTTGTAGTCTGACCAACTTTGAACCCTCTCGAAAAACTGTGGCTGTGCTCTTTCTCTTCAGATTGGCTTTATTGAGAATAGGCAGGAGAATCGAAACTGAGGCCTAAAAGCGAATTGAGAAGATAAGATTTGCCTGTCCGATATGGGCCAGCAATGCACACAATCGAAATTGGGCCGGATAGTGATTTAATAAACTCGAGGGCTTCTTGATGCAGCAGGACATGGCCGAAAGAGTCGACTGAGAGCAGTTGGGTGGCTTTTTCTAGATAATTTGAGTTAGAATGCATTTGAATTGCTTAGAATTTAAGAATTAATTCAATGAAGCATTTATACTTAAATGCAATTATTATACATCTTGTTCTGGCGAATGGAAACTGTAAATATTTTTATGTAAGGGGTTGGGGTTGGGGTTGGGGTTGGGGGTTGGGGTTGGGGTTGGGGTTGGGGTTGGGTTGGGAACCGATATCTTAATAGTCTATGAAGCGTCATTTGTATTAGTTGCCTCCTGCCGTTATTTGGAGCATACTTGTCATTTGTATTCCGATCGTCGCTTAATCATTGTGATCATTTGTCTGCATGCGATTGAATAATTATGAACCTTGATAAGTGCGGTTAGAAATAAATACGAACAAAGTATCAGAGCAAAAATATTTGTAGTAAGAAGCGGATAAGTTGAAATTCGTTTGTTGAACTTGTCATATTTACAATACTTCTATTTTTTAACTCTATAGCAATATCCTCCCTTTGAGATAATCCGTCCTTTCATGAACGAAGTGCCCACAGTTCCGCACGTTCATGGCCTATAAAGCGACCAATATGCAGATGGAGGGCCATTCTCTTTTTGGACTCAGTCCGGGCGCCGAGGGCCGGAGTTTGATGCAATAAAAGCCGGGTATAATAACTCAAACCAGGCTATTTACCGTTACTTTAACAACATTGCAGGACTGTATTGGTATCATGACCATACGATTGGCATAACAAGGCTCAACGTGTATGCTGGGTTAGTGGGCAGCTATTAAGTTGTCGACCCGTACCTGAGCGCTGAGGAGAAGAGCATTATGAACACATATGGCGACCTTGAGAGAAAATTCTTCACCATAATTGATAAATCCTTTAATACTGACGGAAGTTTGTTTTACAGTCAGGAAACTGAAAATAAAGATTTTCAATCATGGGTTCCCGTATTCTTCGGCAACACAATGACTGTCAATGGAAAAGTATGGCCAAAAGTAAGATTAACCCCCAAAAAGTACCGATTTGTTCTGCTCAACGGATGCCAAAGCAGATTCTTGAACATTTTTTTTGTCGGCAAAGAAACCAACGTCAGATTTCCAATAGATTTGATTCGGCGGGATTCGGACTACTTCAGAAAGCCAGTCAGAGTCACAGAATTTTTGTTGATAAATTCGGCAAGAGTCGAATTTATCATCGATTTATCGAATGCTCGTGAATAGGTCGTAATGAAGAACAACGCGGCTGCTCCATTTCCGATGGGGGCAGAGTAGTTTCTTATTAGTTAATTCACAGGTCAAATCATGTAAGTATAGATAAATAGACCCCGCTCACTTCAGCAAACTTTACTCCCAACAACTCCCACAAATTCCATCAAAAGTTCGATCGTTGGAGACATAAAAAGTAAGCTCTACGAAACGAATCCGAATTATCCAAATTTTGTCAGAATATCCGTTGAAAGCTACGACCCTAATTACTATCCAACCAACAGTTAGTTTAACACCTTCCTATTTAAAAATAACCCAGACCCATTTGCTATCAGTCCATCGACGACAACTCCCTCTTTCAACAGACAAATATCTCTGCCTATAAATCCACAGTCGATAATCATAGGCCAATTGCCTGGATTCACAAACAGAACTGTAACAGGCCAATTGCCCGTATTGGTAGGCCCTACAACAACAACAAAATCAACGATAAAAACTGGTCAGTTACCATAGACAACAACAGTTTTACCATCTTTCAATATGAAATAAAATCAACGATATCCAATCTTTCCGTAAGGATAATTATATTTCTCTGTATTGCTAAACACAGTAAACAGAGAGGACGAGCTTGCATCAATAATGATTGATGGCGTGTCAATGGAATTAGGAAATCGATGCAAGGGCAGCACTTTCAAAATTGGAAAAATTTACGATTTCTATATTATCAATCTCACTGAAGATGACCACCCTATGCACATACATTTGGTTAACTTTGAAGTTGTTGGGAGATTTAGCTTCAATGTCTAATAATATAGAAACTCTTATTTGAAGCTTAATGGCCCGCTCGAGCCCCGAGGATTCGCCAAGCACCCGCAGCAACTCGATCCTCGAAGATTCGCGACTTCTGATGTACGACTTGCGAGCCCCATATAATAGCTCATGCTCGATGTTATTAGTGTGCCTTCAGGACAAGTCACAATTGCCCGAGTCAAATTCGATAGCAGAAATCCCACCGGGTTCCCATTCAATGCAAGATTCAATAGCTATGTTTGGCATTGCCACATCCTCGAACATGAAGACAATGAAATGATGAGATGGTTTTGCCTCGAATGATGAATGAATGACCTTCAAACAATTTATTATTTCAATTGCATTATATTTAATAGTTATTTTGAGTCATGGAAATGTGAGGTGACTTCAAAATAAGGGTGGGTCATGCACAATATGAATTAAATCATCTCTACTGCTATAAAATCCATGAGAAAGAGGAAGACCCCTGATGCTATATTGCTATTATTTGTATTTTATCACTTACTTTATAATAGAATAGAATTTAATACTTAAACAAGTCTTAAAGATCACACGAGTGCTCTGACTCCTGAGTGCTCTTCCACTTCGGTTAATAGAGTCAATTTTCCAAAATTGCAAGGAGGAGGTCATAAAAATTGCCCAAACTAACACTATCTTTGGCTATCGGCTGGATAATAATTATTCATGAAGTACTTCAAGCCAATACTAATGCTTGGTTTAAGCATTTGTTTTCAAGGAGTCTTTCTGATTATCGTTTCCTTCGCTGATTACTGTTTATCTGATAAGGATGCGGTTATGTGAAATTGAAATGCTTTCGATGTCTGCATATTCGATATAAATTTTATCCCTGCATTAGTTTTATTTGTACTCTTGATTTGTTGGGTTCTTGAGCTTCAGGTATCTCGGACCTCCGACGATGCTCATAATTTTGGGGTGCTTTATTGGGGAGTTTCCGACGATGAGTTCATGCAACCATCTGAAACTGCAGGGTCTGTGCCTACGAGGGATGGGATTAACTTTTTAGATGCTCAAGAACACCGGAATGCCCTTTAGGAGTCGAAATTTCTCGAGCCCAGCCTTCATTCCGATTAGATCGCTTGTGAGGGCTTGGTCGAGGATGAGAGGATGTTGCAAAGTAATATTCTATCTGAGCAGTTTCTTCAATTTTTTGGTGCACTCGGATCTCTGTTGCTCGTAGTTGCGGAAGAAGCTGTGATTCAGGATTTCCAGAATGGGCAATCTATCAATCGGGTTGGGCTTTAAAACCTTTTTAATGAGATCAAAGGCATTTTCAAAATCCTCTGTCTTCTCGCAAATGTTGTAAATCTTGGCCTGCAGGGAAGCAATGATTTGGGCTATTTTAATGGTCATTTCTTCGTAGTCTTGACTGTCGATAATCAAGCTATCTGTAAAGAGCAACTCATAAAAAATGCAACCGAATGCCCAGATGTCACTTCGCTCATCCGCAGCAGTCTGGTTCCGCATTTCTGGGCTCATGTACAGCTATGTGCCTACATATGAGTTGGCTCGACTTCTTCTCGAATAGAGCATCTTAGCATCCGTTTAGAAGGAGAGTTATTGGGCCAAGCCCATTTATTTGCTAAGCATTTCCTAGTTGTAACAAACTGCTTCGTCAAAATCGATGAGTTTCAGTTCGGCGAGCCCATTAAAGGTGATGTTGGAGGGTTTGATGTCCCGATGGGCGACTGCCACAGACTTTAAGTACTTGAGAGCTTGGGCCAGCTGGTACATGATTGACTTGATGATGTCGATGGAGAAGATATCGATTTTGCCCTTGATGTCCTCTAAGCTCCCCTTGGTGCAAGGCTCGTATATTAAAAATAATTAATCGTCTCCTCCGATCACATAGTTATAAAATTTGATGATATTGACATGAGAAAGAGCGAGCAGTATTCTGGTTGATCTGATCAACGACTTTTCCTTGCCCAGCTTAAAGATCTGATACTTGGAGTATCTCTTGAGTGCATAATATGCATCTATGGGTCAATTAGTCAAGTACGCGTTTATTTATGCCCGATCAGGAACACTCTACCAAATGAGCCTTCCCCCAACACTCGAATCACTTAAAAATTATCAAATAACTACTCGTTTTTCATTGCCATCATTTATATACTTCTACAAATCAATTTAACACCCACAATTAAAGTGTCAAAACCCACAATTAAAGTATCAACACCAATGCAGAATATCATCTCAAACTCCATATAAATCGATAATCATTGTTTATCTCAGGCATGAAAGCACCTTAATTTACATTTTACTGCTTTGTTGTTTTCAATTGAAAAATATTATTTACGATCTATATAAAACCAATGACTTCAGATAAATGATGCATATTTCATACTAGGACAAGTTTCTGATTTTACAGTTTCGTCAGCCACTCTTCATGCATGAAAAACAAAATTATTAAGGCAAAGTGCATCAAAAGCAAATTAATATTACTAATGGTACATTCATTTGACTATCAACACACATGGTCACTCTTTATAAGTGCTCATTATTTTTCTCATAAAGGCTTCATGAGGAAACTTCCCCCGACCTGTTTTCTTGTATGCCAATCTTTGTTGAATGGATTTTATTCCCTGTGCATCCTACGAATATCGGCAGGGGATTATTTTATCATAAACTGAGTCTTCCAGCCTTTATGTGATTGATACATCCAGGCTATTCATGCTTTTGAGATCCTTAAACAGCGACATTTCGGAACTCAGCTTGGAGCAAGCAGTTGCCTCTTTTTTGTTAATATCTTCAAATTCCCGGGCTGATAGCTACTCAATTTTTTGTCTCGAACCCTCTGTTTCAATATTAATTTTTTGGTGTCGAGCTCTCCACAGGTTTGAATTCATTTCTTGAATGCTCCTTGAGCCTTAAAAAAGGCCTCGATAAAAAGGTTCATCATATTCTTTCTTCGTCATTTAGAGGGACTATCCATCAATTTCTGAGAGTTTTTTGACTTTACTCTTAAACTGGAAGTTCATGCCCGTCATCTCTTCGATTTCTTCCAAACCTCGCTCAAAGTACGAAAGTCTTTTCTCATTATCATTTTTGTCTAAGGCGCTGGCATTCGGGAGGACAAAGCCAGATGAATAAGAGTGATTAGCAGTGTTGCATTTTATGATTTTATAAAGCATTGGAGGCACAATAATGCCATTCTTCTTCAGCACGGTATATTTGTTCTCATAGACCTCCGATATCCCCTCTGTATTATAAAATGGTAACTTGGATGAGGAGTATTCGAGTGGTATATCGGCCCACTCACTATTTCGACTGTCTAGCAAACATTTCTGTCGAGTAATGATCGGCAATAGCGTTCGAAAGTGTTCCAGATGCCGCCATTGTTTTCCCCATTTTGAGGAATTGTGTTTGCAAACGAAAACGTACTCTTTTTTTCGATTTGATCGAAATTATAGTTCCCTGCAGCTGCCATATGCCCTCGATTATAGTTGAAGTTTGCAAATGCCTTGGTCTCGTAGTAGTAATTATCATCGACTAAGAATTTACAATCTTCCTTTGTCTGGGCAAGCGTGGGATCGATGAAGAATGACGCATTTCTTTTGGCATCTCCATTGATCATGCTCTTGTCGAGTATTTAATGGACAGCAAGTGGGGCTCGATGCAGCTGTATAACAGTAAGGAATACCGTGGAGTAGTGTATGATGCAATGCGGGTTGAGTGAGAATGTCCGAGTAATAGGTGAGATTGTGGATTGAGAGAATGTGTGACTAATTGTTTAAACTAACTATGGCTGTACAGTCTGAGTTTGGGTGGAGGACTCAACTTTTTCGATGGGATTCTGCGTTAAATTGTTGGCTTAAGAGTTCAGGCCTATGTAGTACATGAGGCCTCCTGAACATAGTGAGGACAATGCCACAGCAGGATATATCATAGTAATAAATTGTAAGCACAAAGATCGATAACTATCCCATCCTTAGGATTAGTATAAAGCTGGCGCATCTGTAATAAAATTCAAATGCTTTTATAGCAACTGATCTTGTACCTGCGCGAGAGGCCTATTTATGTTTTAGGGCATCATTTAAGGCCATGTTCGAGTTGTTCATCGTCTCAGAACCACATCGTAATCATTCCGAAACGATACTTACCAAATTATATTGGTAGTGCTTATTTTATTACTAAATCCTGAAATTCAAAAATTCAAATTGAATAACAACCCGACACTCTAAGGGCTATTCTATATGTCCCAATTAATTAGATCCCCCATCGTTAACTAACAAGGGAGGAATACGGTCTCTGCATTTGTTCAGTAATCCGCATCTCATCCGCATAAGCCTAAGCACAAACACCCGCATAAGCATAAACACATGCATGAGCATCCACATCAGCGAGCATCCTCATCTGAATCTGCACTTAAATATTGCTATTCAACACAATAAGAGGAGTAGGGTTCATGCAATCAAATTAAAACGAACCCGTCAAATCTCTGTCCGATTGCACAGACTAAAATCCAGAGGACTCATAGCAACCTAACAAGCATTCCGAGTTACAGTCCAGCTCAGCTAATCCAATAGTTGTATCTGTCGCATAACGATATCGTGCATCCTACAAACCTACGCAGCTACTGCAATTTGCGGTGTCTCAATCTCAGCTATAATGCGATCGACAGTCTTCCATAGGTGCTCGAATAGCTTAGGCATTTGGCGTGCATTTAGCGCATAAGCATCAGAAGAAACAAATTAGAGTATGGATACCAAGATGAGATTGCCAAAGTGACGATCAAGACTATCAGAATGGTCGACGATTGGGATTTGGGAGACTCTGCGACCATTAAATCTGTGTTCAATATTGCTCACCAAATTGGGATGCTGTTTATCCCTGCACTAGCTGCATTCAGGCGAATAATGGAGCAAATGGCAGAGACGTAACATCAGAAGTACCCTCTCCGGCATAAATAGCAGAAAGGATCATAAAATGCTGATAAAATGTAATTGCTCATGGCCAAATTAGCAGCAATCTTTGGCAATAATAAAAATGGTAAAACTTATTATCTGGCAGCCGATCGTATGAAGGTACTCATGCGAATCATGCTGCCTATCGTAACTGTACTTGAATACGAGAATGAGATCTCGACTAATACCAAGAATATGAGTGCTTGCTTATCAAAATAGTTCACCGGCACAGTGAAGTGCATCATGCTGAAATTCACGCATCGCAACAACCACCATTTTGTATCGACGCTTCTCAATGATAAGGCCATGCTTGGAGATAAAGGCGCAAATTTAGATAAAGATGGAATCGATATTGATAGTTTGGTGAGTAAGTTCGGCCGAATATTTCATGCGCATCGAATAGACATGCGTGATCATGAGAATCCTGGAAAATACATCTCCAAGCTACAAACAACACTCGTTTCCTAGCATCCGTACTTTCAATACATTACTGCTGCACACAAATAGAATGTGGATATCAGCATGAACATCAGCATGGACATGGACATGGGCATGGACATGAAGAGTGCTCGCTGGGATGAGAGAGAGAAGAGCAACATCCGCCAATTGAAGCGGCAAAGCATGGAAGGCAAAAAAGATGAGTAGACTCCGCATTTTGATAAGTTGCCAGTCATTGTCTACGAGAGAAGCTATCTCTAGATACTGTAATAGATATTAAATGAAAGAGTCGGCCATTTGCTTCGATCATATAAAATGCAGAAAAACAACAGCAACAACTGCAACAGCAGCCAGCATCAATATTTAGATCAGACTCTACAAAAGAAATAATAAATATAGGCAGCATCTTTCAATGCAGATACAAAACAAAGCAGGAAACTGATGAGTGAGAGCAAAAAGTATATATAGCAGCAGTCGGACTGTGCTAACGATCCGCCCCACAATACCGAGCATTAAACCATAAAGAAGTGCATTAGTCACAACAAGAGAAGCCCATTAGTCGAACGTGAGGCAGCATCCCTTAAGAATTTGAATAAGTATTCGCTTTATGAAATAAATCTTGCTTACAAGGTGCTTATCTCGCTGAAAGCCAATTGGAAGATTCGCCCTCATTATTCGAGAAGCAACTAATGTTCTTGATATGCATCCGAGGATCTATAGTGTAATGAAAATATAGGTGAGTTGATATCATGAGTTAGCAGGGTGAATGCTGCCATTTTAAATGAGCCGGCCTAAGCTGCTCAGCTTCGATTGCTACAGGAATCGCCCATTAAGCTCTTTCTATTTGCTTATCATGTCCTCAGGGACTACTGGCAGACTTTAATTCAACTCAGAGGGCTCATTGGTGAAAAGCTGATGTTTCTTGTGCCATCCGTTTGCGCTGAATGCTTCCTCAATATTGAACAATTGCTGCTACTTGCGCTTGTCAGGCCAATAAAAGTCATTATCGTTTCCGTCGTCAAATTAAAGGAGGGGGTCTTCATTGGGCAAAAATATTATTGACTCAGAGGCATCAATTTTATCGCATGCGCCCACCTTTTATTTCTTGTTCTTGCTATTTTTGATGCTGCTATGGCAGCCTCCAAACGTAAAGTTGCTCTTGCCACTGTTGCTGTTGTTGAAGCTGGCGTTGTTTATGCTGCTGTTGCTTTTTAAATTGGATATTCTATGAATCAGACTGCTATTGTTTTCAGCTGTATCCTACTTGCTCGATAGGAGCTTGCAATCCGAGTTGGTTTCGACTTCCAAACACTTTTTATAATCGGAGCAATAATCCATGCGAAAATCTGGGGTGCTGCTCTCTAAAAGGCTCTCTCCTTCTTCTCCGATGCCGAATTTAGCACTCTAATTGTGGTCGGCCATCAGCTGCATTTAGTTTGATTGGCCAGAATCGGCCATAGTTTATATATAGCTCGTCATGCATCTTATCTTCTTGTGGTCGGCAACTTTCGTGTTGCTTTGATGGCCATTGTTGATTTTCATGGAGTAAACCAAAGTTACAGTCTTATTCTGTGGCTGCTTTGAGGCTGAGTTTATCTAGTGCCGCGCTGAGTCCTGAAAGATTGAGTTCCTTTGAGTCAAGGGCTTTATAGAGTGTTCAAAGGAGTGTTGCAGGGATTGCATCGGATGTTGCAAGATCGGGCTCCTTTTTATATTGCTGTTACTGTAATTGAACCTGATCTTCGGTTTCGTATTTATAGGGCTGAAGCATACTTTGTTTTGGCTGCTATCGCGACTGCGAGGACTGCGACTATTATGGCTGTTACTATTACTATGGCTGTTGGTGTTGCTGTTACTGTTGCTGTGATCCCTGAGGCTATAACAGTGAATGCTAGTGTTGTTGCGAGGGGCGCTATTCATATTTCTGGTCATTTTGTTTCCACTGCAGTCGATGCTGGTATGGCTATGAGCATTGAAGTCATGCTTGGGGAGGGTATCAGTATTGATCGAAGCATATGTCGACTAGTTTCGCTACGTTTTGCTGCAATTCATGTGATTGATCTGATCATTTTAGATCCTGGCCATGATTACTTGCCGATGCTCGCACATCCTCTCTCTCATGGGATTTACACTAATTCGATGGCACAGGTTGCCAGGAATGCAATGTCGGCTTTTACTGGCAAGCTACCTGATGAGCAAGTTCACAGAGTTCAAGCTCATCGAATGAATATTCATTCTAGCGTACTCTCTGATACTCCCCAAATATCTGGTCAGTTACTTTGTGATGTATTGTGGCAAGCGCTGGCTCAAAAACAGCTTGAAAACAGGTTCCACAAAGCTTAAAATGTGCAACAATCGAGGGACTACTTTCTGCCCTAAATTTGCGGATAACTGTAAATCAGTGGGCGTCCTTCCGTTTCGTTAACTCATGAGGCTGGGATAAGTAGTTTGTTGATGCTTCTGCGAGGGGAACATATGCTAAAAGTGGTACTTTAAATCAAACAGGACTTTCCAGCTGCCTTTGGAGTCCATGCCACACATCATCTCATCGAGATGAACGCAGCCAGTTTTGTGGACGATAGCTTGGTATCCCATCATCGTTTCGATTAACATGTACAGAATATCTCCCATTTCACATTGCCCTATCGCATTACTTATTCCTACTGGCAGCCTTTACACTATTACTCGGTAAGTTTTAGTGAATCGCCCAGCCGCCTCCGGTATGAACCCGCAGAAGGAGCTTGATGGCTTGCGAGTTTATTCACAGATGCAGTAGGACAATACGTTGGTTATTGGCAGAGTGGTACTTTTGGCCCACTGGAGCAGGTTTCGCAGCTCCGCCTCTTAGTGATGGGAGTGCACAGAAACAAAAGATAGTGAGCATTAAGAAGTGATTTCAGGAAAGCGAAGAGATGGGACTTGGATTTCGGGTTTCAGTTGAGCCATTGCCGGTTAGTGATTAATATGTAAATATTTTGATAATGAGTATTGTAGTTTGATCGATGCCAATAAATATAACGATCGCCAGCAATAATCAATAGTTGCATCTGGCACTCATATTGAGGCTAACGAGCGAATTTACGACAAGAACCATACCTTTGAAGAAAATACATGTATTATAAAAGGTTGATGTAGCTTCGGAAATGCCGACAATTAATAATATTATTGGCTGGGTTATATCACAAATATCGTATAATTGCGGATATCTACTCTGGTCACATATACCTATTATATGCGAATAAACTAATTATTATCCCACGTTTAGCATTTATAATAGCCATACTCGCACATGCGCTCAAACCTTCTCTCTTCGATATCACGCATATGTGTCTTCATCTTCCTGCTCTGCCCAGCCATCTACAGTATCGATTTCAACGTGGAAATCGGAGCGAATTAGCGTTTTTGCTTTTACGAAGTGTTTGGTATTTCCATATTAATATCCGTAGATCTCGATCAGAAGTATTCGTTCATCGCCAAAGCTCACACCTCAAATCAATTTTAAGTGGAAGTCAGCATGATCGACGGACGATAATGGAAACAAGTATTCTACCAGAACAGCACAGCCGATTATAGAAGGCTCGTGAAGGTGCACAAGCTCGCATCTGCCCCCTCCACATACTCCTTCTGTCTCAGAAACATGGAGGATACGATAGGCACATTCAACCTCACCTCGAACTCTGGCATTTAAGTCATGGAAATGCACTAGCTGCCCGATCTCGATGATGCTGCCAATCTTGAAAGAGAGCTTAACTGGCTGAGTTCCCAAAATGATGCTCTCCGGGAAAGAGCCATGAACCTGGTCGGACTCCGCACTACCAACGAGGAAATTACAATGATGGTGGGCACAAAGATGATCCTATTTGCTGTTGTCGGCCTAGTTGTGATTCTGGTTGTTAATTTCATGTTTTATAAGTCGCTCAAGCAGACCTTCAAGGACAGAAAACTGATTTGAGTATTCATAATCCAATATTTCAATCAATTCAATCATCCATTATTTCAATCAATTTAATCAATTCAGCAGTCCCAATCGGTTCAACCTCCCGAGTTGGGATATGAATATAAATTCTGCTGAGATAATATATTTATCGTTAATTTCATATCGATTTACCAAACTATCATGGCTTCCCCAAAACACTCCAAATAGTTATTGAACAATTTCGAACACTTGAGCCCGGACTAATCAGGGTTCATACGGAAGGAAGTGTTGCTCAAAGCAGCATTGTATACAGGAGACAACTACGATAGAACTATCATCTGCAAAGAAATCTAAAACTGCGATGATCTCATCAGTCTCGAAAAGTACTTGCTCATATTCGAGCAAGCCGCTATCCATGAGAATAGAATCTTAGCCAACTAGTCGCTGTTTAGACTGTATGACCAGGAGGCCAAAGGCTTCATTAATGAGGCTGATCTGAGGAGGGCTGTCGAAATAGGGGGAGTCTATTTAAGCTAGTAGGAAATAAAGCAGATGATGGCAATGTCCGAGTCTGAGCCTGCAAAAATAACTCTCGAATAGTTCGCATAAATTATGGATGATCAAGGACTATGGTTCTGATTCTGAAGAAAAGGATGCGGGATTGAACCATGAGACTCAAAACGAAACCTGATTATCGATGAGTGCATGTTTGTATTCAAATGTAAGCTAATTATAAATTCTGAAAGGATATTTACTTATATAATTGAATATTTTTAAAAAGATTTAAAAATAAAATGAGCTTGGCATTCGATGAGTATGGGCGACCCTACATTGTCCTCCGGGAGCAGAATTCTAAAGTGAGAATCAAAGGAATAGACGCAATTAAAAGAAATATTCTTGCGGCCAAATCTGTCGCCAATAGTTTGAGATCATCCCTCGGACCTAAAGGCCTCGATAAGCTTCTGGTCTCTCCCGACCAAGAAGTCACTGTGACCAACGATGGAGCCACCATCTTGGAAAAGATGGAAATACAGCACCCAGTTGCGAAGCTCTTGGTTTAACTCTCCAAAAGTCAAGACAATGAAGTAGGTGACGGGACAACAGGAATCGTCGTATTAGCAGGAGCCCTTCTCTAGTAAGCAGAGAAGCTCCTCGACAAAGGTCTTAATTTCATAATTTAGGTATCCACCCCTTAAAAATATCTGACGGCTTCGATATTGCGGCAGAGGTAGCCACGAAGAGACTCGAATAGTTGAGCGAAGAAATAACTTTCACTCGGGATTCATATGAGAACCTGGTGGACGCTGCATGTGTATCTCTTGGTTCCAAGATCGTGTCCAATGATCAGAAGAGACTCGCCGAAATTGCAGTGAAGGCTGTGATGATTGTGGCCGATTTGGAAAGAAAGGACGTTAACTTAGACCTGATAAAGATTCAAGAGAAAACAGGAGGCAGCATTGAAGACACAATACTCATCGAGGGCATTCTCATCGATAAAGAGTTCTCTCATCCCCAAATGCCGAAATAGGTCAAAGATGCCAGAATTGCTATATTGACATGTCCATTCGAAGCACCCAAGCCCAAGACAAAGCACAACATCGATATCACAAGCGCCTAGTCATTCCGAAAGCTGTATCAACTCGAACAGAAGTATTTTGCGGATATGATTGGCCACCTGCAGAAGAACAACTGCAATGTGGCCCTTTGCCAGTGGGGATTTGAAGATGAGGCCAATCATTTGCTGCTCCAAAATAAACTGCCAGCCGTCCGTTGGGTCGGAGGTATTGATATTGAACTCATTGCTATGGCAACAGGTGCCCGAATTATTCCAAGGTTTGAGGAAATAACTCCCGAAAAATTAGGAAAGGCAGGAACTATCAGATAGTTGCAATTCGGGACTGGCGACGAGAGGATGCTTGTTATTGAGTAGTGCGCAAACTGCAAGGCTGTGACTATTTTGGTGAGAGGGGGGTCTAAAATGATAGTCCAGTAGGCCGAAAGGTCAATCCATGACGCTCTGTGCGTTGTCTCGACACTTATTCGCTGCAATAAGATCGTTTGGGGTGGAGGAGCTTCCGAAATTGCTTGTGCTTTGGCCGTAGCGAATTATTCTAACTCAATCGACTCGACTGAGCAGTACGCTGTTCGAGCCTTTGCCGATGCCCTTGAGCAGATTCCGATGGCTTTAGCCGAGAATTCAGGCTTGAACTCATTGAAGTCGCTTTCGAATGCAAAGTCGTTGCAAGTCTAAACAAAGTAAGCTATTTACGGAATCGATTGCACAGGATTCGGCGAGACAAACATGAAGAAAAACAAAGTGTTCGAAACATTACTGTCAAAGAGAGGACAAATTCAATTGGCCACACAGGTTGTAAAGATGATCTTGAAAATCGACGATGTCATCGAGCCAGGAAGAGTTGAGGAATGATAATTAGCGTCCTGTATCATTATGTCAATATTAACTAGTGCTTATATCAAGACCATTGATTATAAATTTAAACGATAGCACTCAGCGCCAATCATATCAAGGCTTTCATTTAAAAGATGCTCAACAAAAATCAATAGGCAAGCGAGGCCGAGTAGATATCAGAGTAAATCAGCATCGACGCCAACCCTAAATAATAAGACATCCTCGAATAGATAGAATCTGAGAGGGTCACTGAGTAGATCGAAGATGACATCACAGCTCTGCAGAAGAAGCTGAATAAATCTCCATTGTTCTTTTATGTGAAGTTCGGCTCATCCTACCTCTTCAGTTTCAAACACAAAGAATGTATGCACTCCCTTTAATATAGTAATTCCTCATCTCGCCAAAACAATAGCTTTGGCAATATTTTAAATTGCCGTTGCGCTTTTCATTTGGTTCGCGCTTCAGATCCCTGTCAATTTGAAGATATTTTTAATTTCACTAGTCTCAGTCAATGTTACCCTCTTCCTACTGCTCTTCTTTGTTGATCCTGGCACGCTCTTTGACGACTAAGAAGAGACACTTGATAATGAGAGGCATTTTTGCCAAATCTGTCGATTATATCGCTGCGATGACACTCACCATTGCGTATACTGTTTAAAATGTGTGAAGGGATATGATCATCACTGCGGCTTTTTCGGTAAATGCATAGGAAGAAGAAACTATATATTTTTTGTGGTATTCTTGCTATCAATGGCAATAGGAGGACTGCTCTCAATGGGGAGTCTGATTTATACATTGTTCTCTGTTTACTGATATGCATATGCTGAGATTTATATCATGTTTAATCGGAGCACTGCTCAAGATATTTTGCCAATATACTTTGTTCAATATGGTCTACTCAATATATATACCACCCTGGTCAATAGTTCTACTGCATGCCTTTAATAATAATCCAAATGATTAACAGTCACTAATTGCTGCTTTCCAAAGTCCTGCTGCTTTCCCTGGAGAACTCCAGGCTGGCCAAACTGGCTTCGGCAAACGCAACATGCCTCCAGCCTAGTAGCAATACCAAGCACAAAGATTCGATTGTTCTGGGCAGGATAATGGAGATCTAATCCTCAATGAAGAGCGATATGGCTTCCAAATAGTAAAAAATCCTCGAGCTGAACTCGGTTATCCGAGCCATGCACGTCCAAAGCAACGAGCAACTTGAGAAGTATGCAAAAACATGCAAAAGGCATGAAAGTTTACAAGAGGAGTACTCCAAAGAAATCGATGAGTATAAGGCCGAAATTTTGATGCTCCACGACAAAATACGGGGCAAGTAGGAATAAAATAGTCTAAACGCCAAGTCTGCCAAGAGCAGCACGGACAAAATACTCTAATCGATGCAAAGCTAGTTGAGCAGCGAAAAGGAACTGACGTGTAAGCTCAAGCACAAGATCACAGTCCTCAATGAGGATATTGAGCTGCTTAGGCTATAAAATAGAAACTACTACGAACTCATTTCCGAATGCAGGGCGCAAACCAACGCCAAAATTGAAGAAATAGGCAGAAATATCAATCAAATGCGAAACCAAGAAGAAGAAAACATCCGCTGCAGATAAAAAGTAGAGCAATCCGAAAGAAACATCAGCAAACTTAACGCCGAGCTATAGTAAATAACCAAGACTAGTGCCCTCCTGCACACATCTAATAGTAAGCTGGCCTTATAGTTGAGATAATGCAAGTAAAAACTCGAGATAAGTGAGCAGAGTCTACAAACAGGCATATCGAGACTCACAAAGAAGTATGAGCAAGAGCATACAAAATTTCAGGAGGCTAAATCAGCAGCCGATAAAAAATCAGCTAAGCTCAAGGATTACGATGAACAGTATCAAGGCTATGTCAATAAAATGAACTAAATGAGCAACGCATTGGGGAAAGCCAAAAGCTAAAGCAAGGCCTTAGCTGAAAACAAAATCGCTAATGAAAGACAAATCACTCAACTCTCCCAAAAGCTGCAGGAAACCTAAAACATGAAGTGCCATCTCAACGCAGAAATTGAAAGGATAGTCGAAAAGTATTAAGCCCAAGTTGCGAACTGTTCTTTGTAAATTAAGAAATATGAGAAGCAGCAGGCGATATGTGACTAAATGCGATGCGCTGCTGAGAAGTACTAATCGAATCGTCAGCAATACGAAAATACAATATCCACCCTCTAAAAGTAAAAGCAAGAAGTTATAAGGCAGTGGTAATAAATCGCATGTGAAATGAGTAAACAAAAAAACATTATTATTTCTCTGGAGAGCGAAATAAACAATTATAGATTGCATCGCAATTCCCTTACTCAAAAATATATTAATGACAGATAAAATGGTGCGGATCTAAACTCTAATCTTAATCCTAATTCTAATATTTGTATAGGAAGGAGCGAACAGAATATAAACAAAATCGCCAAAACTAACATCAACAGTAACACTAACATCAACAGTAACACTAACATCAACAGTAACACTAACATCAACACTAGCATCAACAGTTACACTAACATTAGCACAAAAATTAACACTAATACTAACAGCAGTATGGATAATGCTAGTAACAATTGCTGCACGAAAAGGTATTAAAGTTAAAATATCGATACCCAACTCAGACTAAATAAAGCCATGACATTCAATGAGAACAAAGATGTTTATGGCGCTAAATCTTCGAAATAGTAGCCTTATGCGTACCAGGCAGACAAAAGTCTAAATTTAAATAATAACAATGCTAGTAATCTTTAATCAAACTCTCATGCATCAAATATTGATAGAATCATGTGCTGTGAAGATTGTTAGCAAATAAAGAATTCTGTAGTGACTACCAAGAGATATGGCAGCAGCCTAAATCGATAGTGTAGTCCCAGCTAAAGAAGCCAACATAGTGCAATCGTCAGAAATTTTCAGACTAAATAGCCTTTCAATGAATATACTGAATATCGTCAATAGTCTTCCACTCGGTTTGAAACAATGCCTTTGCAGAGGCAGTTGTCAAGTGTGAGCATTTTGCCAAAAGGTTCGTCATCTCTGAGACAATAAGCCTCGGAGTCGCGGCCCAAAGAAAGATAAAGATAAGTAAGCCAGTATTCATATTTCTCCGATAAAAACGATAGCAAAATATAGGAAATGCAAAAATATTTATCCTTCGAGCTTCGTCAGAGCAGCTCCACGCCGAAGGTTTCAAGGCTTGAGAAATGCAAAAGCGACCGAAAACTGTACTCAAGGCCAATTCATCCGTAGCGCATGGCTTCTGAAAGAGTCGATGATAGCAACCAGAGAAAATAAATAGGAAGCGACTGTGAAAGGCAGGCGCTAATGTAAAAAATCAATAAGATAAACTCGTGGCGGGAAGAAACCAAAGCCAAAAATGCGGGGTTATTCAAGCGAGCGCAGCATAGTTCCAACAAACTCAATCTGAGGCAAGTTTCGTTACAGGCAAACAACGAGAATCTCAATGAGATCATCCAAAAGAAATGCAGGTACATGGCAGAAAACAAATGATAGTTGGTTTGCCTTATTTACAATTATGTCTCTTTATTTCGCCTTATTATGCTTCATTAACATGCTGTCACTGCATCTAGCTTGCTTACAAGATATGCGGCTCAGCTATTATTAATTAGAACGGCCAAGACTTGCCTAACTTCAATATTCGCATGCTATAAGTTAGATAATCTCTTGGCATCTGCTTCAGTCAGGAAATGCCCTTGTTAAAAGAGCGATAACATAAACAAATTTCGAACGATCTGGTCAATGGCATTGATAGCATATTCTTTTAAACATATAAATCAGAATAATTATTGATTTCTATGATTTCGAAAAAAAATTGCATTAGCAAATACTCCCATTTGCACTCGCCCTTCGAAGCTAACTGGGCACTGGATGGACTCATTCAGAAAGTAGATGAGAGAATATTTGAAAGAAGCGCTACAAAGCTATACTCCACGATAATTGCGAGGAATCTGGCATCCACCAACGTATAAACGATTGAGCAAATTGCGACCAATTTGCCACGCAAGTGCTTGAGGATCTTAGAAGACTATCGGCCAGTATGTTATCTGACAATTTATAGATTAAAATGAAGAAAGATGCCGATCGGCCGTTCTCGGCAATGGTGCATCGTCCAATCAAAAGCCCCAATCCTGCCAATTCTGTTAACCTAGCATGTATCGATCCTCCGGAAACGCCAGTGAGGGCATCAAGTCGGAATTCTCGCGTGAAGTAAAGGAAGCGCGGAAAAGGATCGCAAAGCAAATTAAGCCATAGTTTCAAAAGTATTCGAAGCCGGGGGAATTTATAAGTAGCCCCCCAAATTGAGAAAGGAACAGGGAGAGAATCTTTAAACTTTGCTTTAGTTCCCCTTGGAAACAACGCTGAGGAAAGTGAGCAGGAAGATAAAATCATCGAGAAACTACGAACTGAAAAGCTTTTAGCTGAATAGTACGAGCACAAGAAGTGTAAGTTCATGCGGACCATCACCAAAGAAAATGAGCTTTATCTGAGGGATCAAAGCAAATTTCAAGCTTCTCTCGGCGCCAAGGAGCATACCTACAGCTATGCGGGGAATTTAATATAAATAGGCAAGCAAGGAAATAATACCAGCGCGGGTGGTCAAGCTTTAAAAATAAAAAAGAAAAATCGAAACCAGCATGAGATTAAAATATCTGGGAAAAAGGGAGAGCAAGAAGTGATCAATAAGGAAAATTTGATCGTCCCATACAAAAGCCTCGAAAAGGCGAGTAATAGAAAGGAGTATATCTTTGACGATCCATTGAATTCCAGCGCCAAAAATATCACTGACAAAGAAAAGAAGTCAAAATAATAAAACATATTTTGTGGTACACAAGACTGCTTTTCGGCCAAACTTACTTTGCTTGTCATATAAGATATATGATGATGATGACTGTGATAATGATAACAATTGAGGGGCACTGTTTGTCTATCTCGTAAAGATAATTGATATGGATAATGAAGAAATAATGAAATAATATTAATTTACTTTTGTGGATGATATAATGTTCATAAATTGATTCGCGATCACTTTTCATTTTTTGCATTGACTCTTTTTAGCTTTCTTTTGCATATATAAGAGATTGCATTTATGGTGTACTGCTTCACTTCTGGTTCACCATGTAAATGCTGGGAAGGAAACAATTTTGTGAAACCAGTATCGATCCAAATTCCTCCTTTTTCCAGAGTTGGGCTTCGATATAATATCGATGGCTGCAACAAAATTTAATTCGTATTATAGGCAAATACGTTAAAATCAGGAGTGGGGCCATTTGGATAGCATATTGTCACACCTTAATAAAGAGTCGTGAATCCTGCTGAAACTGGATGATTCATGTCGAAGCTTCCTCGGGTCTACTTTATATCTGAAATCCTTAGCGTTTTAGTTCCATGGTAATCACCCATCAAAGCAAATTTGCATTAGAGTTTTTATAATAAGACATTGACTTCTGAAAAATATGGCTGATTATCAGCCCATAACATAATCCCGGCCCCCATTTTGCTCTGGTTGAGAATGAAATCGATCTCGCCTTGAGGTGGAATTCCCGTGCTCGAAATATAAACGATTGCATCAAATTCGGTATTCACATAATTTTAATTGAGACTCTGTGCAGAAAACACTAAGTTAGCTCCGGCATTCGTAAGTATACTATTTAAATAAGCGAACTCTTCACTAGAATATTTATCAATTACACATATGCTTTTACCTTTAATCGAATTCTATTTTGAGTAATCGTTGATTGTCTGCTTGAGCCTCTCGTTTGCAAGGAATTAGTACGTTTCCATGGCATAAGTTTTTATTTGTTTCGGAATGGCCTCTTCAAAGAAAAGAGGCTCCATTTCGGGGTTCGTGAAATAATATAGGACCTCAGAAACTGAAGACTTGACCTTCCAAACAGCTACTTTTTTTGAGAATTAAACAATTTGGTAATTAGGCTTAATTAGAACCAACCCTTAACACTACAGAACTTCCGAAGTCACAGTGCAGTTTACGAATTTTTCAGTATAGTTAAATCTTTGCAGAACTTTCGCAAACGAGTCCAGCATTTCCTTTTCCGTGGTATTGTCGCCCTCTTCATTGTTTTGCAGGAAGGTATAATCAATTTGATTGTATAAATTTAGTTGATTCGCTTTTTTCGTTAAGATTTTGGTACAAATTTGTTCGCTGTGTTTCTAAGAATCCGAGTCTTCAATTGGATGAGGAACACTATCTCTTTCTAAAGATCCTTCAACCAATACGACGATGTTGAATGTTTTTTCGTTAAAATAGTGGCGTTGTGTATCAGAGATTTATAATGTATCGCTGAAATTTTGCCTATCGATAATAACTTCGTAGACATTGATGCATTTTTCAAATGCTTTGATACTCCTGTGGGGCAGATTTCAATATAGCTTCCCGTAAAAGGCAATAGTTATGGTTGCTTCACAACTTTTAGCTCGTCAGTATTTTGGTCGAAGGCCTCGCTGATGACTTTCAAGGCAATTGCTACAATTTTCACATCATTTTTTGCTTATTCAGTCTCATCTGCAGTGTAGTAAGCATCAGAAGTGGTGGATATCTGAATATCGTTCAAGACTTCGTTTGCTCTCTCTGTGAGTGTCTTAGATGAGCCCCGAAAGTTATTAATAAACTTCGAGAATATTTCGAATATTCTAAGCCTATTTTCCAAAACAACTTATCCCCATTTTTGCGCTGTCGTGAATTCTTTCTAGAATCTTCCTCTCCTCTGTCTCTCTAAGAAACTAAATAATGCCTCTTTGGTTACTAGCCAAATGTATGCATAATTTGATCTTATCATCTCTTTGGAATCTCTGCTAACGAAGGCAGTTAGAATAGCCATGAAAAGAACCGCAATCCCTGCATTCATGATTGTCCCAATATGCTTTAATATTTTTTGTTTCGATTTAATTTTTTGCAAAATTACAATTTAATACTTTTTATGAAAATTCAGATATTTTGGTTTATTACAGGCGATTTAATAGGTCATCGATAGAGAGTTATTCTGCTAACTTTTTGCTTTCATACCCTTATTTTCTCCTACTTTGACTTCAATTGCGGCATTCTTTCTTTGCATTAGTTTTGTTTGTGCCCTTTTACAACATTATTTCCTAATGAAGTACCTTCCGTACTCATTGACGAAAACTCATGCTATTTTTCAATCTTTCCAACATCCTTAATGCCTTTAACTTTGGAATGAGCTCGTGATTTAATTTTATTCAGCGTTTTCACTCCTTTTATTACTATTTTCCTCATCAAACATGAGCATTTTATTTTTTTATCGGCCTTAAAAAAATGCTCGATATAATATGGCAAATTCGTAGCACTAGGCTTATATACTTGCTCAGTCTCCGCATAATTGGGATGCTCGCTACTTTTCCCAGCCTTGAAAGTTAGCCAGTAAACCAAAAATTATGCTCACATTTTTTCGACACAAAAAGACTTGTAAAAATTAAATTGCAACATCAAATAGTTGCAAGGTAATGTGCTCGTTTGAATGGCGATTTGATCAATGAGTGCGATAAAATTATTGCATGATTCCATTTTATACTTATGCAGAGAGAAATAAGAGTTTATCATTTCGTAGACACAATAATTCACATTCAGGCCTTTGTTATCGCACGTCACTATTCAGAGGACCGGGTCGAAATTAGATAGTTGATCAGGGATTATTCCAAAAGTTTCGATACAGATACAGATTCGGGTTTGTTGGTATGTTTATATTTTGTATTTGCATGTGCATTCGCATTTGCATTTGTTTAATTATTTGTTTAATAAGTTTAAAGATTAAGTATATTATTAAATCAACGTTTTGAAACAGAAACTCCTGTATATGCCTTTGTGGACCGAGAGTTACTCACATCGGCCATTTCCGTGACTCAAAATAACTATTAAATATAATGCAATTGAAATAATAAATTGTTTGAGGGTCATTCATTCATCATTCGAGGCAAAACCATCTCATCATTTAATTGTCTTCATGTTCGAGGATGTGGCAATGCCAAACATAGCTATTGAATCTTGCATTGAATGGGAACCCGGTGGGATTTCTGCTATCGAATTTGACTCGGGCAATTGTGACTTGTCCTGAAGGCACACTAATAACATCGAGCATGAGCTATTATATGGGGCTCGCAAGTCGTACATCAGAAGTCGCGAATCTTCGAGGATCGAGTTGCTGCGGGTGCTTGGCGAATCCTCGGGGCTCGAGCGGGCCATTAAGCTTCAAATAAGAGTTTCTATATTATTAGACATTGAAGCTAAATCTCCCAACAACTTCAAAGTTAACCAAATGTATGTGCATAGGGTGGTCATCTTCAGTGAGATTGATAATATAGAAATCGTAAATTTTTCCAATTTTGAAAGTGCTGCCCTTGCATCGATTTCCTAATTCCATTGACACGCCATCAATCATAATTGATGCAGGTTGACCCTTACTGTTTAATGTGTTTAGCAATACAGAGGAGTATAATTATCCTTAGGGGAAGATTGGATATTGTTGATTTTACTTCATATTGAAAGACTGTAAGACTGTTGCTGTCTGTGGTAACTGACCAGTTTTTACCACTAATGTTGTTGTTGTCGCAGGGTCTATAAATACGGGCAATTGGCCTGCCGTAGTTCTGTTTGTGAATCCAGGTAATTGACCTATTATTATTGACTGTTGATTTGGAGGCTGAGACAGCTGCCCATTAGAAAAGGGAGTTGTTGTTGATGGACTGATGGCGAATGGGTCTGCGTTATTCTTAAATAGGAAGGTGTTAAACTAACTGTTGGTTGGATAGTAATTAGGGTCGTAGCTTTCAGCGGATATTCTGACAAAATTTGGATAATTCGGATTCGTTTCGTAGAGCTTACTTTTTATGTCTCCAACGATCGAACTTCTGATGGAATTTGTGGGAGTTGTTGGGAGAAAAGTTTGCTGAAGTGAGCGGAGTCTATTTATTTATATTTGCATGATTTGGCCTGTGAATTAGTTAATAAGAAACTGCTCTGCCCCCATCGGAAACGGAGCAGCCGCGTTGTTCTTCATTACGACCTATTCACGAGCATTCGATAAATCGATGATAAATTCGACTCTTGCCGAATTTATCAACAGAAATTCTGTGACTCTGACTGGCTTTCTGAAGTAGTCCGAATCCCGCCGAATCAAATCTATTGGGAATCTGGCGTTGGCTTCGTTTTCGACAAAAAAAATGTTCAAGAATCTGCTTTGGCATCCGTTGAGCAGAACAAATCGGTACTTTTTGGGGGCCAATCTGACTTTTGGCCATACTTTTCCATTGACAGTCATTGTGTTGCCGAAGAATTCGGGGGTCCATGATTGAAAATCTTTATTGTCACTTTCCTGACTATAAAACAAGCTTCCGTCAGTATTAAAGGATTTATCAATTATGGTGAAGAATTTTCTCTCAAGGTCGCCATATGTGTTCATAATGCTCTTCTCCTCAGCGCTCAGGTACGGGTCGACAACTTCATAGCTGCCCACTAACCCAGCATACACGTTGAGCCTTGTTATGCCAATCGTATGATCATGGTACCAATACAGTCCTGCAATGTTGTTAAAGTAACGGTAAATAGCCTGGTTTGAGTTATTATACCCGGCTTTTATTGCATCAAACTCCGGCCCTCGGCGCCCGGACTGAGTCCAAAAAGAGAATGGCCCTCCATCTGCATATTGGTCGCTTTATAGGCCATGAACGTGCGGAACTGTGGGCACTTCGTTCATGAAAGGACGGATTATCTCAAAGGGAGGACTCAAATCTACTGATAAAATGTGTCTGCCGGTAATGTTGTTGTTCCAGATGACTTCGAGTGGGGAATTTTTTATGCCGAGAATGGCCGGACCTGGGAAGCCTCGAGATGTTCCTGCCGCGGTCTTCCCGGAGTAAGTGTAGATTTCAGTGGAGTTGAAGCCTGATGGCAAAAATTGATGTGTTGTTCGAATCATAGAAAGTTCATAAGTCTCGAGCGGAAATTGTGAAAACTCCCTTTTCGTTAGTGTCGACGGTTTCAAAATATCCCTGTCTCCAGTAATTTCTATCTTAAACATAAAAGGCCTCAGAGCTTAAGGTTTCAGTAAGACGCACAGGCTTTACAAAACCATCAAAAAGATAAAGATAGTTTTTCGCATCTGTTTCTTGGAATTTCTTTTATGGTTTAAATAAATAGAAGGGCATTAAAAAATTTATTTTGTTCCAAAAAACGAAGTCTAAATTATTCGCTTCTCACAAAAACAACTTTGTGCTCTGATAATTTGTTTGCCTTTATTCTTAACAACGCTCATCAACGGTTGAATAAAGATTTGAATACAAATGCCGAAAAGACTGCAAATAACTGTCGAGTTTCGGAAAACCCCCAATTGTAAATAAAAGTAGCAATAAATTATAAATACTGATATTACCAAATAAGAAGCCAATCATCTAAAAATTTTGGAGATGAACCTTTAACTTTTAAAAATTCCGAGCTCAATTTGTGCATCCGCATTTAGATTGATATTTGTGAGGAATTTGTGTGATAACAGTTGCTCAGCAGTAGACCTTCCTTCATACTTAATCATTTCAAGAACGAACTATGCGAACTATTGGCTGATCAAGTATTATTTGCATAACTCCTGAAATGTTTTCGGTGGCTTTTAAACAAACTGTATCTTTCCGAAGTCATGCAAATTGACAATTGAGGGCCAGTTCTTTGGGGATGGGTCTCCCAAGAAGTCTGAAATGAGAGAAATTTGTTAGAGTTCAGTTTTTCCGCCAAAAAGGGGAGCTCCGACTATCATTTACATTAAGATGCACCCTAAACTCCATATATCTGCCTCACCTTTATACTGCCTTGATCCAAATAACATTTAGGGACACTTGTACCATCTCGTGAATCCTTAAATCGCGTATTATGCCCCACTTGTCACTTTGACTGCAGATCCGAAGTCACAAATCATTACTTAATTTTTGGATGCCTTGACAACGATGTTCGATGGTTTCAGGTCTCGATGGATAACATTAAGAGAGTGCAAGTGAGCCAAACCTTTCAAAATGCTTGACCCAATCATCCTCACGGAGTCTTCAGATATTGGGTATTCCCAAGATTCCATAAGAGCGTCCAGATCATACAATCCTTATTACAGAATGATGTTTCTTTAAAATTAATTTTATTCTATAATGCCATAACACCTGCAGACATTGGGATGCGGCTTTAACTATTTCAGTATTTGTATTTATCGTTCGACTATTTCTGATTTGTAGACTTGTTTGATGGCAATTTTCTTTTCTTTAAGCTCCCCTTCGAGGGCCTCAGCGCGGTATACCACGCCAAAAGCTCCACTTGATATCTTTTTGCCAATTTTAAAATTCTGCATTTGCATTTATTTGAATTCAATAATAATGCCAATCAATTATGCCAAGTTGACAATGAGATTATATAAGTAATAAGCATATAGTATAGGCAATATTCGTTCTAATATCATCACCTTGGTCCCACTCAGCCAAACCTTTGATTCATTAACTTGGACAACTAAATTTATGCTGATGTGGGCTGCATTGTGTAAGATTCCCATTTTGATTTATTCAAATTAATGCTTATCATTAAGTTTTATATCGAAGCATTGCCTTTGAAATGGAGACATTCAACTTCCTGAATAAGAAATACTCCACTCAGCACATTAACAATCTCCAGAAGCCTTCAGAGCAGCAAAACCTCCAACTATCAAATTCACGCTCCTCCAAAAACTCACTCCCCCAGCCATATCTCTATGCCTCCAAGATTACAAGCAGCCCTCAGCAAAACTCCACCAACCCCATCGTTGCGAACTATTGCGTCACTCATTCTCAATAACTAATTCGGCATATGTGCCTGGATTGCATCTAGCTACTATGTTCCGAGTGCATTGGGGATCATATTACGATGCATAAATAAAGTAAGAGCTTCCCAAGCATTAACACTCTCAAACAAGTAAAGTCTGAGATGAATTTCAAACTGTCGGAGATTATGCAGCTCATGTTCGAATAGAAAAATCATCCGAAGAATATCAGCCGGGACATTGAGAGTATCCGTGAGATCAGTTTTGAGCGGATCTAGAGCTTAAGAAAGTAATTGATGGAACTCGTCGAATCATGGGTACTGCAGCTTCGCAATTCGGTCATGAACAATGTTGGATACGAGGAAATCAAAGTCATTAAGCAATAAATGTACGGACTCCATGAGTAAATCAATACACTAAATAATTGTTTGTCGCAGACGAATGTCAGCGTGCAGGCCATCAAGAAAGCATATCAAATCGACGCATAGAAGCTATGCGACTCCTACAAACAAATGATGAGTAGATACAAGGCCTTGAGCGAAACTATGAAACTATAGATTGAGTTGAATGGCCGAGCTTTCATTGCCGCAATTGAAAAGGCAGTCACCCTCAAGGCAGGGCACCAAAATAATAGAAATGTAATAAGAGTGGACGAAAACGAATAAGAACACGAAAGCTAAGTGCATAAAAACAGAAGTAGCCATGAACAGGAAATTTAGCATGACTTCTATGAAAATGAAAATGATGAGCTTTCTTAATCTGATTAGCCCCCTGTTCTCTACACCTTACCATCTGGGTCGAACGTACTAACCATTCAGAACTACCCTCTCAGCGAGCACTCGGCCAAGCAATCTTATCAAATTTAGGGGTTAAGTTCATTTCCCCTCAACTCCGTCCTCCTGCTCCCCAATCAGATGCTGGTTGTTAGTGGCGGTATGGTCTCCGAAAATAAAAAAAGTGAGTTAATCCAAATATTTAACTATAGCAGCGGCAGTCTGGTGGCCTAATACCATATGAAGTTTGCAAGAAGCAGTCATAAGGCAATTGCATATGGAGACAAGATATTTATAGTCGGAGGATTCTGCACTGAAACAACCGAGTGCAGAACAGTCTAAGTGATATCCGGGGACGGCTTAGAAATTTCGCCATACTAATGCAACTGGGGTGGCCCAAACCTTTCAATAATTCATAAGAACAAGCTTCTCAAAATTACAGTGTCCGGAGTTTAGCAAATGGATACCATCTCGCTGAAATGGGAACAGCTGCTGTCGGATGTCCCCTTTGCACTTAGCAAAGGGATGAGTATTCAGAAGCTGAACAATTAAATCTACATCTTCGGAGACGATAAAACTTATTACAAATGGCATGTCAAGGCCAATAGCTTCCAGGACTTCCAAAGCGCGATCGAGCTTGGAAGCATTAGCTCAACGGCAGTCCATGAGAATAGAATAATTGCGATGATGAGCAATGATCAGGGCATTGCTGAGTTTGATGGCAGAAACTGGAAATGGATGAGCTGATTCTATGATCATTGAATCCATAAATATCGCGTATACATCAAGTTAAGCTAGATTAACCACTGAGAGGCTGCTAATTTACAATATAAGTCTAATAATAGTATTTAGTGGATTTTGCTAATCGGGGTTGGGGTTGGGGTTGGGGTTGGGGTTGGGGTTGGGGTTGGGGTTGGGGTTGGGGTTGGGGTTGGGGTTGGGA
>NW_028281743.1:0-39325 GCF_059751285.1 Brachycentrus maculatus | reverse complement strand
TCCCAACCCCACCCCCAACCCCAACCCCAACCCCAACCCCAACCCCAACCCCAACCCCAACCCCTATGAGCCTCTGCTAGATGAACTAACAGTTGCAAAATAATGATATATATCACAACACAATCAGAATATATGCATGAGCATAAACATTAGACGAATAATCAGCAACAGGATTTCTTCTCCTCCCCTTTCTTTACATCTTTGGACTGAATTTTGAGATTGTTTTGATTGGTCGATTTTGGAGTTACGTCGGTAAGCTTGACTTTTATGCTTGTTCCCAAAATCTGGAAGATTTAGGGGATATTTAAATTATCTTTGGCACTGCTCTCTAAAAATTTCACCCCATACTTTGCAGCCAACGCCTGCCCTTATTCTTTTGAGACCTGTCTATCAGAGTTTGAGCAGTCGCACTTATTGCCAACGATAATTTTAGCAATATTTTCAGGTTGAGTCTCATTAATCTGTTTGATCCAATTTTATAAACTGTGAAAGGTTTTGCGATCTGCTACAGAATAGACTAGAATCACTCCTGCTGCACCTTTGTAATAGGTTTACGTAATGGTTTTAAACCTTTATTGACCTGCAGTGTCCCAGATCTGCATTTTGAGTTTTGTGCCGTCGACACTCACCGTTTTGATTTTAAAGTCGACTCCGATCGTGGTGATATGAGTCATTTTATATTACTAATTAACATATCGGAGGAGGATATTAGTCTTGCCGACAGCCGTATCGCCAATGATGACAACCTTGACTAAAAAATCGTATTTCTCTTCCTCTTTGCGCTTTGACATGAATTCCTTCGTATTAAATTATATGAATTATATTGGAGCTATATGAATGTCGATTCGAGCTATTGTAGCTTTACAATTTTAAAAAGATTTCAAAAATGTACCAACTGAGTCAAAACTCTTTGTTCCACACTCGAGATCTGCGGTGCCTCGATTACTATGCATCGCATTTAATCACGGGAGGTGCAGACAAAGTGTTCAAGATGTTCTCAGTCGTCAATGGCAAAATTGAACCCATAGTCACGCACAATATCTTCGAAAAAAATATACTCTCGCTCAAAATTAACAGGAGGGGAGGAAATGTCTTCGCGCTCGTTGGCAGTGCGGATGGCAAGGTCCATGCTTTTGATGCGAGTGGATCCCCCATTGCGTTGTTTTAGCACAATAGCCAAATATCATCCATTGATTTCATTGACGGGGACCATTTTGTTGCTGGCTCCTGGGACGGAAAAGCAATAGTCTGGCAAATAAGCACCAACAAGAGAATTGCAGAATTCGGCCAACATAAATACGCGGTTGCTGTTATGTTTAACCCACTCACTAATCAGATCATCAGCGGCTCTCAGGATAAGGCATTAAACTGCTGGAATTGGAAGGACGGGTCCCTCGTGAAGAGAAAAGAAAACACCCATAATGATATCATCCGCGAGATCTCTATCGTCGAAGATGTTGGATTTCTTACTTGCTCGAATGATGAAACAATAAAGTTATGGTCTTCCGATTTAGAAGAGATCAATGTCTTTCGAGGACACAGCGCTTTCGTTTTTACAGCTAAATCGAAATCACTTTCATAGTATTACTCAGGGGGCTAAGATAAAAGCATTAAAGTCTGGAATGGCGAAACCGCAATTCAAACAATACAGTGTCCTGCCTCAATCTGGTCCCTTGCCATTGCATAAAACGGAGACATATTTGCCGGATGCTCAGATGGCTTTTTGCGAGTTTTTACTCGAGACGAGGACCGAATCGCGCCAGCAAACATAGTTGAAGCCTTTAATAAATAAACCCTCGAGTCAGTTTCGAAGAAATCTGGGATGGGCGCGGAGTAAATACAAAAGCTGCCTAGTTTCGAGCAGATGATGAAGGTACAAGGAAAAAAGTAAGGGGAAATAAGAGTGTGTAAAAACGGAATCATCCCATAAGCATTTATGTGGCAAGGGGGGAAGTGGGAGAAGATTGGAGAAGTCATAACGGAAGCCAACCAGGGAAATGCTGGCATGCAGCAGTCACGCTACTATCCTGGAGATAAATATTTTGACGCAGGGGAGTATGATTATGTCTTTGATGTCGACGATGACTCGGGACAGAGAAAACTAATTCCTTTTAACGATGGGGGGAACGCTCTCGAGGCTGCGTAAAAATACTGTATGCGGGAGGGGCTGAGCAAGGGCTATATTGAGCAAATTCGACAGTTTCTGATGAGCAACTCTAGTAAAATTCCACGATCGGCCTTGAAGAGTAAGGAAGAGGCTGCTGATCTGAGCAGCCTCCGATGCACGCCCCAGTGCATCTGCCTTTAATACACTGACATTAAAAATCCGGCAGCCCTCCTCAATAAGCTAAAAGAGCTCAACGAAAAGGTCGAAGGCTCAGGGCAGCTCAGCGACAAATAAATTGCATACTGTGAGAGGTACTTACTCGATTATATAATAGAATTACGACGCTGCTAGAAAATTCGAAGACTTATCATTCATGGACTCTCGATTTCAAAGAACTTGACACGATCAAAAAACTCTTAGCCTGGCCTAGGTAATGCAAAGTACCAGTTTGGGATTTGTTCCGAGCGTTCTTATGCCATTACCAAAGCGAGACATTCTTTTCCGGTTTAGACATTGGTGCTACCATCTTTTCGCAGTTCTCAGCTGCTATCGAGTACGAGAATAGTGAACCCATATTGGCTCTAATATGCAAGACCCTTGCAAATACTATGATTCAAAACACTAATAAAAATGGCCTCCTCAAGCATGGAAGCCTAATCTTTTCATCCATATAAAAACTCTTTAAGAATCGGTAGATTACCAACAAAGCACTGATCTCGTCCTTGGCAGGATTTCTCTTCAATTATAGTGTCATAATCAATGAAAAGAAAGTCGAAAACGAAGACTGCATTCAGGCATTCATTGGCTTGATCCAGTCGAGGCTTGAAAAAGATGAATCAGAGGAAAATAGATCGCTCTTGTTGCAGGCAGGAGCAAACACTCTTTACAAGTATCAGAGTAGGAGAGAATAGTTTAGGTTTTTACTCAAACATTTGCAGGGCAATGATACTTCCAAAGATATCGAGTTGCTACTTTCTTGATGTTCTATTGAAATCTATTAATGTTATGATGCTAGATTGATGATTCAATAAACAATGGCATATAAATGCTCGATATTCGCTTGTGTTAATTTAACTCATTCATGCAATCGTGTTATATGTATAATATATATTAGTATTCAGGTATTCCATTAGATTAATTGCATAGATTTCGTTGATAGCAATTCTATTTACCTTATAATTCATTTTATTCTATTCGATGAGATCGCCTGTCGCATTCCGAAGACAAAACTCACAGCACGCATTAAGAACAACTCCAACAGCAGTCAGGCATCAATAGTAAAGATAATTGCAATTCCAAACGCTCTGCCAGCGATACATATTGTACACGATTGAGGAGAAACTCAACACTCAGAGCAGAATTGCAAAGATTTGCACAGATACGTATTCAACTGCCAAAAAGCTATGGCTTAAAATGGTTCCAATGGCCGTGAGAGGCGCAGATTCCGAGTACTAACACTTCTTAAAGCATCTGTCAAAGGCAAATAATGCTTTCAGCAACAAAGATAAAACAAAAATGATTCGATCGGTTTGTAGCAACGGTATATCGCAAAGCAATGTCGAAGATGTATATTTGTGTAAATTCCTAGATTTTGGACGATGATAAATATGCTGTTGCACTAGTTTACTCATCGGAGGACGTGCACGCGATTTGCCAATGTATATCATTGGGGTTGATAAGTACTATTTCCAACAATTTGAAGAAAAAACTAAGTCTTGTAGAAATTGAATAAAACAGAAACAACTGCTGGATCTAAAAGATTAAGTAATTGGAAACTTAGCAGGTGCATCGAGGGAGAAAAGAATAGAAGAATTATAGCACGATGAAAGGGGAGTAACTGAGTCATCTATCCAGCATCGATAAAAACAACACGATGAGGCTCAATCACTTGAGCGCAACTGAGAGGCAAAGATCTGCAATACGGGCAACTGGTAAATAGAATCTGAGGGCAATTGCATGCATGAAGAATTATCAGAAATCATCGAAAATTCATCATGATTTTCATGATGAGCAGGTTTGGAGTGCATCGGGCACTTAGGCTTATATCTCATTGCCGCAGCCAAGCATGAGATAAAGTTCGGAATCCATCAAATTTACACTTCCGGCCTTCGTCTCGGTCGGCCGTGGGCTGCACAATGAACTCATTTTGCTGGACTGGCATTCATTGACCTCAAAAACAATTGTATCATGTAGTAAAGATATGCTAATTGGTGATCGTCTCATGAGGAATATGGCAGCTGCAATTGAGAGGAGCCAATAAAAGAGAGAGCAACTGGAGAGGTAGATATTCGAGTATATTGAATCTGCGAAATAAATAAATAGTTCAGATATGTAGACGACTAGCGACAAAGCAATCTGTGCAGGCAAATGATTTCATAATATTTCACATCGTTTATATCATTCAATAAGTTCAGACTTCTTCTAAGTCTGGTCACTCTCATATTCTGGGCCCCAGCCCTCTATAGGCTTTGTGAGGATTATATTCCGAATTTCTGCAATTAGTTACTCACTCTTTCTCTGAAGGTTCCAGTTTGTCATGAGATCTTCGATTTCACAGATCTTGGTCAGGTGGTAGTCCTTCTATTCCTCTCGTCGATCTTTCAGCAACTCCATTAGTTTGTACTACATGTGGGCTTACATTTGGGCAATAAACTTTACATTCTTGCGAGGGCTCTCATTCATTACCATTTACCTTTGGGCTTCATCTTTCGTGGCTTATCCAGGGCTGTTTGAGCGGAATCTGATTCTGCTGGCATTTTAGGTGGGTAAGTGTTCAGCCTGTTGGATCTCAGGGATTTTATTCTATTTTTAGTTCCTCTCAATCCTCTCAGCTTTTTCGGATCTGTCAGTCTTTTCAGTCCGATCAGTCTTTTCGGCTTTTTCTGGTTTGTCGATGGCTTTATCTCCTCTGCGAATGAGAGGATCGTACTCTTTTTTATGAGAAACAGTAGTATCGAATATTTTCTTGAACCACTGCAGGAACTACAAGTTGTCTTGGTATTTGCACTTCACTAATTTCTACACCTCAACATGTCTCAACACATTGAGTTTGACAAAGCATTGCTGGAGGACTTTGAAATTGTTGACATACTCATACTCGTGCTTTGCCCTCCAATTTACTTTGCTCATCGGCACTTTCCCAGGGTATACTAAATCAAGAAGCTGGCAATAAGCTGCTCCTGACCCGAGCTCCTCTATCTTCGAGTAGTTGACTCTGAGCAACTGGTTGAGCCACTGGAGCAGTTCTCCACGAGATAGCTCGATCGTATTATTCGAATTGCAGGTGATTTCGTTGATCATTCGGGGTGGATTCCTGAGTGTAAAGTCCTTATCGAAACTTAAAATGATTGACGGTTAATTTTAGACTGCAGAGTAATTCGCATCTATCTATAATTCACATCGGTGTATCATTAATTATGTGTTAGCATTGCTGGTAATAAGAATTATGGTTATGGAATATCGATGCAGATGATAAAGGTATTTAACTACAAACTAGGCAATGACCATGAAAACTAAACATTGCTATTTCTCATTTCAATAGAATTAATAATATGCGGGATGGAGCATCGCATGCCAATGCAGCTATTATACAATACTGTACTGCATTGCACTGCACTGCATTGTACTGCATTATACTATATTGTATTGTATTGTACTGTACTGTACTGTACTGTATTGCATTGCATTGTACTGTATTGCATTGTATTATTCGATTAGTAATTCCATAATAATAATGAACCACTCGACAATGACCTCGTGGGTACGTGCATCATGATTTAGATGAAGAAGAACTATGACGATTTGGGGTAGAATTGCTGGTACTTGTATGATATTAATAATGAAACCATACTGCGGCCCTTTGCTCGTGAAGTAGCCCAAGTCATCAAAGTAGAGAAAAAGGAACTGCAAACCAAAATACTGACTGAGTTGGGGCTCGTCGAAAAAAGAGACCACACCGGCAGACTCTCTCTGCTCAACAACCTGCCTATCAAGACCAAGAGCTCCAAGAAAGAGACTACCGAGCTGATCGAGCGGCTGACAAGAATAGAGAAGAAACTGTGATCAGTCAATATCGAAGAAATGCGTTAACTCCTAGGCATACATCAATACTTTAATACATCTACGACTCTTAATTAATATCTATCTGACTCAAATCCACTCATTCATGAGCAACATGACTGAATGTCCAAGTCTTCCGAGCTCTTTCATATTATCTTTGATTTCTTCTATTTCTATTTTTCTATGCAAAGAGACTCCCTTATAGCAATCGCAATTGGATTCTTCACAGCCAGCGGCAGCGTCACTGTAAATCTCTTCGGCCACAGCAGCTTCTTCCGTAGCTTCATTAAAATGTAAATCTGCAAAATTTTAGAGACCTTTATAAATAGATACTTACAAAAGGTATCTTTGTGATGTTCCATCCACCAATGCGAATGCCTATATCGATATGAAGTTTAGGGATTTTCAAAAGTGACGCACAGCTTTTTCCGAAACTCAAAGGAGTGAAGCAGACTTTAATTGGGCAGTAAAATCGTTTTATTAGCAGTTTGACATCGATGGGAATTCTGGTTAAACCTCTTCTGATTTCTGTTTCGACGTGGACTCCGATTCGACCATGAAAATTGATGAGGGCCTCGAAATCGCAGACAAAGATATTCTATTCAAAGGAAGTGATATTCTGAGTGATTCATGACTTACTTCAAGGACACTGGTGATTTTCTCTTCGAGCTTGATGTACTTAATATTGATGTAAGAAATGAAGGAAGGTCTTTTCCGATTGAGGGAAATTTAGATTTATTCCTTGAGAATTTACTAAAGCATACTGGTAAAAATACATGAAAAAAGTGACTGTTGGACCACTCCTCGAAGAAGACATTGATCAGTCTGTTCACCAAAATGAGAGATTTCTCTTTTCTTTACTTTTCCTATTCCTTATGGTTGGATTTATCTGAGATGTCCTCGATTACATCGAAATAGGTCGGGTTTTGCTATTGTTGCTCCTTGAATTCTCTTCTCAGCAGCTCATCTGTATACTAGTTGAGCCTCTTCTGGCATAGATCTTCCTTCTCGTAGTTCTGCGTCTTCATTTCCAGCTCTTCCTTCCGCAGCTCAATATGCTTATAGATTTGATACTGATACGATAGAATATTCCCGATGCTCTAACCGACATGTGACTTAATTTTAATTCGACTGTGCTCTTTATACTTCTGCACGAGTTTGTTCGCTATTTCTGTGATGGGCTCATTCATATCGTACATGTTTTCAAAACTGCTTGAATTCGTTCGTGTGAATTTGTTGGTTTTTTTCATCTTTTCGATTTCGTCTGACGCCTTTTTAATCTGATCGATTGACAGACAGATCTACTGAGTCAGAATTTTACTTTCTTCTTAGTATAGACTCAAAGAGCTGGTTTATCTATCGAAGCTACTCTGCAACGAAAGGACCATCTCATGCTCCCTCAGGCTGATGTTCTTCAAAGTGAGAATGAAGATGCTATCATGGATCTTTTCGTGCAGGCTGTAGATGGCTTAGTTTTCATTATAGAAATGGTTGGTGATCTGTTTGTGATAGTCCTCGCTCAGCTTTGACATTTTGAAAATGTTCATCTCCAGTTCTTTCAGGAATGGCTTCATTTTCAAGAGGCATTGCTTATAGTTCTTTTTCATTTTCTCTTCTTGCTTAAACTTCCCAAGGATCATTCCATCTTCGCGGAGTCCTCCAAATCAGCAGCCTCACACATCCTCTGCTCGCTTGTTCGCTTGATGAGCTTGACGTGCAAGAACTTTTCTCCCTCGTGAATCGCATCGAGGTAGTTGAGGATTTTCTTATTGAAAGCAAAAAATTTATTCGTTATCAATGCATTTATCCTGTTCGGCACATTACTTATAAAGGTTTTCCGATTTCTTAAGGAGCATATCGTTGTCATAGGTCTTTTTAATTTAAAGCTTCTCGAGATCGAAGTTCAGCAGCTTGAGCTAATACTCGGTGGCGAATATCAGTTCCATGTTATCGTCGTTTTTTATTTTATTCTCCCGCATTTTCTTGGCCGCAGTTTCAATTTTGTTCTTCTTTTCTTCAATTTTGTCGAAGTTTTACTTAGATTTTCTCTTGGCTTCAGTATACTCGTCTTCTTGCATTTGTAATTTCGCGAGGCTGTCCCTCCGATGTATTTTAATTTCCTCCAAGTAGAGCGTGCACTACTTAATCACACGCTCCGATATATCTTGCGTTTTCTTTTCTGTCATCTTCAACCTCTGCGATAGTAAATAGCTAAACTAGTACCAATCGATCTATTCGGCTTCATATCTTTACAGATATTCATTAGTTTATTGTTTCTTAGTCCTCGGCTCTGTGTTCAAGCTTTCAATACTCAGAAACATGTTCCTCCATTCTTTGAGCTCATTGCTCGCCAGCTTCGAGAATATGATATTATAGTGGTTTTTAAACAAAAGGGTCCTTTACTTATAGAGCCGGATCAGCTGATTGAAGAATCGTTCCAGAAGGCCTATTTTGAAAATGAGGGCATCCCACTTGCCACGGATCATTCGAATGCGATTCAAGTTATCCAATTAGGAGTTCACTCTCATTTTGGCCATAACACTGTCGAATATCTACTAATTCTCCGGGGCGAAGAGCGGGTCGCTTTTGGTTTTAGTGTGCCTGTAGTATTTCTACAAGTTCTTGCGCTTCACATACTCCTCATTGTGCTCTCCGAATATGTTGAGTCCGATCAGATGTTTGACGATGCTGAATTAGTTCAAGTTCAGTTAATCCATTTGATCTCCGAAATAAATGGCAATGAGTCTGAGCTGGAGGAGTATGCAGAGCACGAACCTAAGAACAGTGAGAATTATGTCAAACACACTCGAATTCTCGATCATTTCGAAGTAGATAATTTATGACAAGCAAGAGCCCGATCAGTAATAGGATGTAAGCAAGCTTATTCGCTCGATGCGACGTACTTTTCTTTACTTTCTCGTTGCGTTCCATGCTTTATAATCCATAATATTGGTTTGAAACTCAGCCACTATATACAAATGTCATGCCTGTATATATGCATATACACATTGTCGCATTTATCTTTATCAATCGGACGAAGAGGAGCTGCGTTCATACAAACTCCTAAACATTTACTGTTCAGTTTCTATTAGGCTCGTTTTTTGAATGTAGAACTGTTATGCTTCGCAGGTGTCTGCTCATTCTATAACAGGAAAAGCATATAGCAAATGTACTTTATATCAATAGGCCAATTATTTAATAAATTTTAAGAGTTATTAGAATACGGAATGGAAAATTATATACATGATTCCAAAGGTACCTTCACTTCTCAACGAATAGCCTTGATAAATTTCTCCAGCTACCTCACAGGGCACGGCACATTCATGCCCATTTTGTTGATAGTAATGCTTATCGAAACTCTTCAGATGATCTCGATGACCATTATCGGCCCGATCACCTTCGAATCCATCGGTATTGTTTATTTTAGAAGCATCGCATCAGTCCTGTACCCTGACTAATACCTACGCTCGACCGATTTGTCACTATATTTATCGCCCCTATTTTTCGTGATCGCTTTGGTACACATAATAACAATTATAAGCTCATTTTGGAGTTTCCAAAGGAACAATAATAATCGAATATCAATCATGGCCCATTATGGCTTTGTGGTAGTCCCGAGCATCCTGCTGGGCCCAATGCTGCTCACAGGCTTCACTACTATCGTTTGTGACGATACGACTCCAACATTTAAATCATCGTCTCTATCTGCATGCTATGCGGACATTCACCTCTTTCTGTGCATTATTTCGGTGCTCAACATCATTTACTGCATCGTGATCACCATCTACATGGCGGCCCTTTTACTTCGATTCGAACCCGTTTCGGCAGCATTTCTACTCGACCAACAGCGGGACTTGGAATCTTCGGCGCCTTTTTGATAAAGGTTACCATCCCAATATTCCTCATAGCAGACGCCAACATGAACTATAATGTTATGTTCGTCGCCACAATGCAGGGCTCAATCTTGCCTATTTGGCGGTATTCAAGTTTATGAACCCAATTTTGAGGAACTGGAGGATTGTCGAGGAGACTGAGTTCGGTGTCTAGTGCTTCGGGCGTGTGTCCTGGCTCTCTTCATCCCTTTGATGTTCCTCGAGGAAGGGATTTCGAAACATATTCTTCATCAGCTCAATTTTCATCGGATTTTATCTAGGCCACCAGGGGCTAAACTACTACGAATTCATAAGAAAAAAGAGTTTCGAAATTTACCTGACTGAAAGCATCAACTCATAAAACAAGGACGAATTTGAAATTCTGATCACTTAGCTACTACATCAACAATGCTACGCCAGCACAAAATATAAATAGAGCTACCCGCAGGCCATTGATCTCATCGTCCCACACAAATCCCGTTGCGATAATGTCTCATGCATCTGCAAGAAGCAGTTAGAAGATGCAGTTCATCAAAAAAGTACCATTTTGAATTGATAAAATGCTGATTGAGGAATTCTGCTTCAAAATCAAGAATGGCCTTTCTCTATAAATTATTAAGCATCAAATCGACTACTATATACTCAACAGAAGGCACAGCACCGCCTACCAAGTCTCCAAGGCCATCAACGCAAAGTTCAGCCGGCGAGCTCAATGCTATGCTCAATCTCATCAGTGACTTCAATCGGACTCCCCGCACTCCAAACCTAATTCAAATTGACTAAAACGAGGAGAAGCTCAATACTTCCAAGCAGAACCAAGAGAGTTTGTCGAGTTCTTCGATGTCTCAGTTTAAGCAGTACACATAGAGCATGATCGAATTCGAAGAAATGCTGATCGCAGGCACAGATGCTTGCCGTGCATTCTGGCAAAGACATTATTCAGCAAGACTGTGAAGTCAATAAAATCTTGAGGTTAGCACTTTCGATAAAATCACACCGCTAAAGCATTATTAAATTCTATCAAACTAAACTTTAAAGTATTTTTCCAAACTGCCTCGATGCAATGATAACTTATTTGAAGGCGATGGTACAGATTTTCAAAGTCATGCCATCCTAACTCAATGACCGTTTAGAGAAAATTGAAGTATTAATGCTTCAGCGAGCCAATGCGATTGATAGGAAGATCAAGGCCAACAATACTCGCTTCGATGAGAGCTCAGAAATCGTCATTTTCTTTGCAGCTGAATCGGAAAAAATTTTCAGTACAACAAAATCAGCAAAAATATCTGGACGAAGTTGGCATTCACAATCGCACTTTGCTTGGCCAAGAAATCAGCATGCTGCTCCCAGACCCTATCAGGTCATTCATGCACTGAAGATTACTGAATACGTGAAGAAATCAGACGCCGAGCTCTCCTCAAAGAAGAACATGGGGCACATCATAAACAGTAGAAAAGAGATCATAGAAGTCAATTATTTAGTTAAACTCTTTCCATCTATCCTCACAGGTATCGAATTGGTGTCATTTGTTGAGAAGCAAGAGCCCGCAATCAACAAGTACTTCCTTATTTATGCCTACGAGGAGATTTGTCTGACTCCAAACTCAAATACAGGAATGATTCTATAGATAGACTATAGATTGCCTCTTTTCCTCTTGGGCAGCTTACTCGATGAAAACTAAACAAAAATCCAAAGTTTAAATGTGACAGAGCTCATTCCCGGGTGGTGCATCCATTAATAGAAATTCACGGACATTCCGGAAACCGATAGTTAAATCGATTGTGTGAAACTTGTAAATACTGTGCAGCTTCAAGAAAACATGACATTTAAAATTATTTAAGTTACATTGCGAGCTTAGAACATTTCCATATCCAGGCGAAGTTTTATCTTCAAAACAAAAAAACTCATCGAAGCATAAGACAGTTAAAAGATCAATGGATAAAATTAAAGAACAGAAAGTAGTTTTCCCAGCATCAAGTAGTGTGTTCAAATCCGATCATGGCTTTTAGTGCTCTAAGAGTCGCAATAATTGCAGCAATTTCAGTATTAATCTTAAACACTGTATTCATCATCGCAGGCTCCTCTATAGAGAGAGAAAGAGCTTCATCTCAGCAAAATAGCCTTTAGATGATTTATCACACAAATGCGATTAATAGTCGAATTGTCAACATCCCTGTCACATTCAAATAAAATATATCAAGCGAAGCTCAACTCGAAATAAATCTCTGCCTTTCATCGTTGGTGGCAATACAATTGATTATCGATCAATACAAATTCACAGAGATAATCGAAGTTAAATGAAGGTCCTATCTAATTCAGCTGAGAGCAAATTATATACACTCTCTGAGGCTATTTATTTATTACTCTTCGAAATCGAGAGAATACATGACCCCCAATATTCTCACGAATTGGAATTAGGTCTCCGCATTATTTGGGGAAAACACTATTTCCCTATTTCAAGGGGTTGTGCAGATCCTGGAATACGAGAAAGACATTTTATTCCAGATTAAACTATTCTTCCAAATCGAATTGGCCTTCACTGTGGTCAAGTCGATGCTATTTGGGGCCATAATTGCATTTCTGATCATTTGGACAAAGACAATCGTCACCGCCATTTCCAGAGTTTTGGCTTATTACTAGCGAAATGTTGAAACTCATGACCTCATTCTTTATAAAGATGAGTGCGATAGCTTTCTAAAGTAGATTAAACTCATAAACACTTCTAAAAATAATCGAAAAAAGAAGAAACACCTGAACTTAATAAGTCAACCCAAAACAAAACCAACAACCTTTATACCTCAAATTGTAGCCAATAAAATGAGGAAAACTCATCGATGAGTAGAAGATCTTAATGGAGTTAAGAAACAAAGTAAAGTTTCAGCAAACCTCTAACTTTAAGAAGTATCTGTAGAAAATAATTTTGGTCCTTTTAGTGACTCTGGAATGTAGCTCATTCTTTATGCTCGGAAGTAAAGTGAAAATTCCTGGCTGAAGAGTAAGAGCGTAATTCTTAACTTTTTGTAGATTTTTCATTTAGTCAGTAGCTCATTCTTTATGCTCGGAAGTAAAGTGAAAATTCCTGGCTGAAGAGTAGAGCGTAATTCTTAACTTTTGTAGATTTTTCATTTAGTCTGAATCAGATTATATTTCTGAATTCCTTCGAGCGATCATATGAGAGGAGTCTAAATGCCATAAAGAGTTGCGAGCAGTATTTAGATGCGGCGGTGCAGGGCTACGACTTTCAAGCGAAGATGAACATTGAGGAGATTGATAAAACTTTCTCTGAGTACCGAGTTCGCGAGGCATTCAGTTAATCGGATTTCCTTACTTTTTCAGCAGATTTCAGGTAAATCCAACGAGAGATGAGCCGATACTTTGATAGTAAGATGAGTGAACAGCAAACTACAGAAGCAATGGATGCCAAAAGCAGATAGAATATTTTTATAGCATCTGCATTCAACATATTCATTTTCGGCCTCATCTTTGTGCTTGTGGTGAAGCATGCTCGTTTTCATGTTTAGGCGATTTAGACAGTGGCCCAGCTGATCCCTTACGATCTTCAAAGATGATCTGTGACCAGATAGCCATTGAAACTGAAATGAAGGCATGATTCACACCTTTAATAAAATGCATCGGCTGCAACTTCGTAACATAATTCAAGCCGTTACATCATGATCATTGATTGAAATAGTTTAATATTTTGTAATATATTTTATTCGTTGCCCCTCTAGCAAATAGTTTCGATTATTTAGAAGAAGCTGATTCGCTGCATTCAAATATGAATCAAATTCGATATTGCGTGGAGAGCTGGTTTGAATCAGATTACTGGCTATGATGAATCGTAAAGTATACATATTTATAAATTTATCACATTTAGAGATCTTCAAGTAAGTGCTCGCACTCTCGAAAGATAACGCAAACCCAATCAAGGAGGGGTCTCGAGTACTTCTGAGGTTTTATGCATTTTACTGCCAAATTCAGCAGGCAAATCATCAGAGGTTCGTGACCGAAGTATCTGGCCCTCTCAATGCAAACATTGTAGAGCCTAGTGTATTCATCATTCCGGAAGCCGTGAGTCCCTAATCTCTTGATTTCGATGGTGTTGAGTTCGAAAATCATTGTGAAAATCATGACCCCAATGCTGTAGATATCGGAGCGTTCGACAAATTTCTTTTCATTTATATCATAGTTTCTTTCAACTTGGTCGTGCCGAATCAATTCAGGCGAAGCATAAGGAATAGTGTATCCTCGCCGGATATTGTTGATGGGACTCGAAGAGTTTTATAGAATTTCTAAATGGCAATATGATTCCCCGAAGTCGATGAGCTTCAAAACGGGCCAAGCCGGGTATTCGTACGTTTTAATTAGCATATTTTCGGGCTTTATATCCAAATGGACAACGTTTTTATCCCGCAGGAACCTCAGTCCGACGGCCACTTGATATATAAAGAAAAGTTTGAGTTTTAGCGAGACCAGTCCTCGGTAATGGCTGAGATACACATTCAGGGACCTTCTCTTGCAGTATTCCATGTATAAGGATTACTAATTGTCATTTTGAACTTCTGTCATGAATTCGTTTTCAATGGGGGCAAAATACTTTTGAATAAAGAGACACCTGTGCTTACCGATGCGACGAATTATGGCTTTTTCATGCCAGAGTTTGCTGGAGCTGGCTACTTTTTTGACAAGCGCTGCTGTTTGCAGCTCAGCGGAGTTTGGGCGGTTGAAGGTGACCAGCACAGAAAAGATAGAGGCAAATCCCCCGTTTTAGAGAAACTTTTATGCCTCAATCCTATGGATGTTAATTTCACTGAGAATTTCGAGAGGATCCAAAAAAATGGGGCAGATGCGTAAGTGGTTCTATTTGAACCGTGTGATATCTTCTTCGCTAATCATGAGATCCCTCTCATACTCTTTATCGATTTGGTTCGAGTAGTATCGCAAACACTTCTCAATATCCACAAGCAATTCATATTTTTTCTTCTCGAAGTTAGTGTAGTGGATGTTGGGGATGAATACCTTCGTCTTTTTCTTCTTGCCCTCCCGGCTGGGGTTGAAGCGAATCTGGATGAAGTTCGCATTCTGATTCTTGTCATTGCTCGCTTCTTCTGACATAAAGGGGTACTCAATATGGCTATTAAGGATTATAGTCGAGATTTTTTTGAGCTTCTCCTCAAGGTTTTCGAAATGGGCCTTGTGCGGTATTTTGTGAATAAGCTGATGCTTACGGGGAGCTGTTTCGAAAGGTAGAGGCCGGTTTGAGAGGAAAAGCAACTTCGTTAGGATATTTTAATTCCAGATTTCAACGAGAAGCAGCATTTCGAGGTTTATGTGTTCATAAAATTATGATGGATACAGTATGAACTCTCGAAAGCTTGTGCGATGAAAGTGAGTCATGGTGGATGCTTTAAAAATGCCCTCGAGGGGGTTTATTTTCAGAGTGACTTTTTCAGACCTCGCATTAAAATAAAGGGAGTAGTTGAGGATGGTTTGCAGAAGCCCTTCCTTCTTGATGTTCATGAGAGTGCCATTTTCAAGCAGGCATGAGTTGATCTTGATTGAGCAATTCTACACATTGATGATGAAGTCCATGAGGTACTCGTAACCCTCGAAGGGAGAAATGACAATAGCTGAAAAGATAGCATGCGTCGGGGTTTCATCGAGGGAGCTTACGGGGCCATGATTACCATGGTACTGCTTTTCGACAAGTTCAATATAGGAGAACTTGGAGATTTCCTCCTTAACTGCCTCGAAAAATAATTAAATCTGCTGATTGCTGCATTTTGGGGGCTATGTAGCCTACCCGAGCCTTTCCCCTGACTGCTCCGGGTTCATGGGGTCTTGGTATCCCGTGATGAATTCCATAGAATAAGCTGATCGAGTATAAATATTTAATTTTCGTCATTATTAGTTTTGCCTATTAAAATTATACGCTCCTCGAGATGCCACCTGATATTCAAGTAAAATTTTACAATTTTGCTTGCACCCATTCTGATACCCCGCGTATCATCTCTGAGGCATGAAGAGCAGGTGAGCCCAGCGATGGTAGGAATATTTATTCAAGCCTATAGAGCACCCTTCAAGATTCTATGCATTGTATTGCCAAGAAATAGGAGCACTACTAATAAATAAGGGTAGGATGCCCTAAACAAGTGTCACAATAATTGTTTAAATTTGATTGATGATTATTGCTTCAACAAGAATGGTATTCAAAGAGCAGGTATTTAAATCTGTAGTAGCATTTATTGTTTTTAATCAAAGTTAAACATATCCCAATAAACTAGGATGCCATTATGTATGAATGCAGTGGCGAAATCGACGAGGCAAAAATAAATAGTATATCACAATTAAACAAGATACCGAATATTGTTGAGATTATTATTAGATTAGAATTGGTATTATTATTTGCATTGGTATTATTTGCATTGGTATTATTTGCATTGGTATTTATAAATTGATTGGTATTATTAAACTAATTGGCATTATTAAATTGTAATATATTAAATTATAATAGATTAAATTGGTAATATATTAAATTGGTAATATATTTATTAAATTAATTAAATAAATTGATATTGATAGTACTGATATTACTGATATGAATTGATGTTGATTGCTGTAGTTGATGATAATAAGACGTAAATAATGGAGAATAATGAGAGATAATGAATGAAGAGGATCAAGAATAATGAAGGTGAAGCCGCAATGATTCGGATTCGGTAACATTTCTCAGGTATATAGCAATAATGCAGGGCCAGCAAGCTGCTTCATATCTGGAAAGTTTCGGGTTCTCAGCCACCATCATCGGCGTGTCTCCTCTTGGCAGATCTCCTGTGCTGAAGCATATTTAAAACCGACAACACCATGGCGGACAATCGATCATCCCGCTGAGTACAAGTGAAGCCGACCCCTCGACCGCTTCCACTCTGACGAATGATGATGTTTTATCCGATATAATAATCAAATTTGCACCAATTAAAAAAATACACCTTATTTAATTATCCCATCTATGCATTACAAACTAATATACTCTTTCATATTATCAAGAAGGCAATTCATCCTTATATATTATAAAACAGGTTAATGCGAAAATATCATTGGGGTGCCCCTATTATCATTTGCCATTTTTATTCCACTTTGATAAATACTGGTCGATCTCGTTAAGGAGCTACTGGTGCTCGTAGGGCTTCGCATTCCTATCGCTCGATTCCTCAACCATTTCGGCAGACTCTGATATGCGAGATAGTATAATAGGCTGTTTATACTCAATCGACTATTCCTCCCATTGGTCTGCATCTATCAACCCATCTATTGGCAAATTATGACATCCAAAGTCCGGCGTCTATGACTGAGACATGGTCTAGTCTTGGGGCTAGAGCTCTGAGTTGGAAACTGCCTCTGAATCTTGAATTGGATCTATCTTGCAGATATCAGTTTTGGGCCGATGCTTCCGATCTGCAAATTGGCTTTACCTGATACCCTTTTTATAGACGGAGTGGCTAGCAGGGATTGACGAACATCGACGAACCCCTTCGACTATCCTTTCGCTCTCATGCAACTCCATCGAATCCTGCTCGATGCTGTTCAGCAATAGCCTTTACTCGAGCCCCGCTATCTTTTATTTTTGGCTATAGATTATCTTTTCTGGCATTAACATATGGCTTACTGAGGCTATCAATGATCAGCGAGTGCTCATGGCACTTCTGAGAGGATTTGCTCTAATATTATTTAATTTTGTGGCTGAGGTCAGCGATCACGCATTATTTCTGAGTGATTGACATGATTGCCTATTAATATTTCTCCACTTTCACCTGCAGATTAAAGTTATATTCTTTCAAGGATTCTAATTCCTCCAAAATTATATGCTATTTCATTTTTAGTTACTGGATAAACTTGTTCAGCTTCTCAATCTGATCATTCTCAGCTTTGTTCACCACTGCATATCTTTGCAAGTTTTCGGATTCTCTTAAAGGCACTGAATTCGAGTGTTGAACCTGAAGAGCTGCAAGAGGCAGGGCTTTATTGTGTTTGCTTTTTTCGAGGGCGTTTGCTTACCTGCTTTAAGATGTTTCGCTATGATAATTAGCGATCTTCGTGGCAGAAACAGACCGAAATAATAGCAAGTCCTTATTTTTAATCTTGTGACTGCTCACTCTATTCACTTATTTAATTAATTGTTGACCAGAATTGAAAGCGTCAATGCGATGCTATTTTTGTTTTCTTTTAAAATTTCTATTAATCTTTAACGGCGAGGCCGCGTCATCGTTCTCAGCATCGGCAGCCGGCGTCTCATTTGTGTGGAGCTCATCATAAAGCAACTTGTCAGGAGTTGCAGGCAGCCACGACTCTGAGTAGTACTGTTATGCGAGAGACTGATAATGATGGGTATTCTTCTTGTTTTGGGCTTATTTGCTTATCTATGCTTTTTCTAATTAGTTTGTTGCTCCTTGTGTTTTAGTTTCGATGCTCGAGGTTGCCGCCTCGGTTTTGAAACGATTGCTGTTTTTAATTTTATTTGGAGGGATAAACTTATACTTGGAGAAATCAAGCGAACTTCCGGATATCGAATCTAACGAGGATTGCATGGCAGGAGTTTGGACCTGTCCTGTTTATGGAATTGGGGATCTGCTTTTTAATATTTTCTTCATTAGAACTCGAGCAAACGGCGGTTGATGATGAAGTGAAGGTATTTGATTATTGATAAAATTATACATAGATTATAATCATGTTACCTATGCAAATACTAATACTTCACTGTCTATTCTCATGTTCAAAGCTGCTTGTCAGGCTGCCCTTCCCAGATTCCTCAAAGAACAATAAAGACAAATTTTGAACCGAATTACTGAACTGGAAATCCAAGATCAAAGGTTAGACCTATCGAGTTCATTCGATGGCTATACTATTCCTTGGACAATAATACATATTATTAATAAATCTAACGTCCCATTATTGCATTATAGCCTATACGCACATGAATTCACTCTTCGACTATGAGACTATCGTCAAGCAGATCATACAGCCCCCCAAACTAACCTATGCTATCTCAAGCCTAGGGGCACGTTATTTCTAATTTTAATCACAAATGTTCGAGCGCATAGATTTTGTAACAACGACCAAAGATCGGCTCCATCTCGAATGCTCTCTGTTTTAGAACAAAACCCTCCGATCGAAAACAATCTTAATTTACTTGCACTGCAATAACGGAAATCGTGTCGAAGCCATGCAGTACTTGCATCAGTCCCTCAGATTAGGATTGGACTTTCTCTGTTTCGATAGCCGTGCCTGCGGGATGTCTTAGGGGGAATATGTCACATTAGGTACATTTGGATACAATATAGATAGGGTTCCGAGAAGCTGATGATTTGTAGTGTATCATTCGGAACCTACACACCAATATTAGCTCAGAGGAAGCCAGTGGCGTCATTAACTTCAATATTATTCTTTGGGGTCGATCAATGGGAGCGGTGACTGCTATCAAATACATGGACACACGGCTGGAGAGATTCCTACGTGAACGAATAGTCCTTCTCGTGATGGACAGCCCATTTCTAAACTTGCGCGAAGTTCTCTATGAATCCGCCAAAAAAAAGCTTAGCATCCCCAGAATTGCATTCGATTTCATCATCAAACAGTTAGATACTGCCATTTATTAGAAGATCGGGTTGACAATAAATAGCTTTTAGTTTACGCAAATCATTGCCACCATTGATTCTTCTCTCATACTGCTTGCTTCCAACTCCGATGGGCTCATCCCTCAAAGCCACTTTACCAAAATTTACGAATTGCACAGAGGCAGAAAAGCGGTCTTCTATCTCGATTCAACTCACACTGACACTCGAAGCTAAAATACCATAAAGTAAGTATTCAAAGCATTAGATAAGTACAGGTATTACAGCGCAGAGAGCAAGAACAATGCAAACATTAGGCCTTCAGTTTCAACGAAGAAGCTTTCTATTGCTTCAAGAGATCTCAAACCGTAGAAACACTCGACCTCCATAAAAAAAAGGAAAGGAATTATCACAGTGCGATTGAAATAGGCAATTAATAAGGAGAATACTCCGAATTTGTTGAGAAATCCTTCGAGGAATTCCTAAAATGAGTCGAAATCTCGTCCAGTAAGCGCATTTTCTGATAAAAAGGCAAGGACTATCCAAGTTGTGAATTTCCAGAACCTTCTCTAAGATAAACTATCCTCAAAGTTGCGCTGATTCACATTGCTCGACCCTGATTGTTGTTTCTTCAACTCTATTCTCTTTGAGGCTCTTATATGATTTTCAATCCATGCTCTCCAGAGAGAATTTTTTGATAACCTCTATTATTTAATTAGGCTCTTTTGAGAGTCTTATTATGCTATTTAAGCTGCGTAAGTATTAGATAATCCATCCAGAGGATTGTATTGATGCAACGGCCACTATAACTCTAGGGATTGTTGTGAATGGTTATAGTATATATTTGTTATAATGCCGAAATTTGTATTGTCTTCTGACTGGGTTTGGCAGTCCTCAACGTTACCAATTCGCAAGATGCCAACGAAAACCGAAAAATTAGACAGCTAGGCCACTTACCAAATGGTCAGCCCAGATATCGACCCCGATTTTGGCGATAAAATAAAAATCACCATCGAGAAAGAATTCTCGTTTGAAAAAGGAATAGGTTTCATCTGGCATAAGTCGTGGAATCTGCCTGAAATAAAAATTACAATGGATGAGCTCGAAAACGAGAACCTCAGGGCTTAGTTTGTCGACATCGGATGCTAAATGCTGGCAGTATATCCCACAAAAGTTGGAAGGTTCTACTACCTGCAGGAAGTGGGGCTCATTAATATGACGAGCAAGCGCTTCAGCCAAAACGAATTGTCTTTCAAGTATATTAAATTTAAAGCCACATCATTTAGCCATCACGTACTTATACGTTAATTTAGCGCAACAAATTTTGTTTGCTGCTACTCGTGTATGGGGTGAACCAGGAAAATGATAAAAACGACTTATTCTCAATAATCTCCTCCCCGATTTATGTCGACTCCCGAAAATAAGCCAGGAAAAGTGCCTACAAAATCATTGCCAGTTCTTCAATCTGCCCGCCAAGCATATATTTCACATAGATCTGCAACAAAGCCAATTCACAGTTCAATACTCCTGAGGGCTTCATTTCATATTACAAAGCGCCCAACATTCGAAACAAAATCAAGCATTTTTTTTACTTGGCATACCACTTCGACAAAGTCTTTGCCATTTACCAGAGCAAGCAATCTGATCTCCATCTCAGCATTATTTACGATGCTATCATGAATCCTTGCAAAGAGGGTGAGTGTCTAATACTTTTAGTTGTTATCGCCAGCAACTAAAGAAGCAAGAAGAGTATTACCTCTTTGATATAAAAATGGAAATTCAGCTGCTTTTAAATTGCCTACGCCTGGCCCTCCGATCTCAGCAAGTGGGAATTAATTAGCAAGGAGCAAATCAAAAGCTCATATCAAGCCTACTATTAAGCCAATGTTGTGAAGCAAGAGGAAAATCACTCCAATGAAGATGGCGAAGAGGAGTAGGCAGAAATGGAGTACAAAAAGGAGGAGCAGGAAAGGCAGCTGCAGCGGCGCGACCCTAATTCCTATGAGCTGAGAACCATCATTGAACTGAACAACAGCCGAAAAAGAGTCAAGCTTTAGTGATAATTTCTCCATTTCAACTTACGGCTCGCTCATTAAATGTTTATTAATGTCATTAATTTGCATTATTGTGCAAAATTCATGAAGGTTTAGCATATAACCATTCAGACTTTCGACATTGACCATCGAATTGCGTTTCGGCCGGCAAGCCCAGACAAAAGATCAGATAGAACCAAAGCTAACAATTCCAGAAACTTCTCCTTTATTCGAACCCAGCAAATCAATAGAAGCAAGCATCAAAGAACGGCATGCTCTTCGGAAAGGCCGAGAACAAGCTTCCAGGGAGACATGTCGCAGGATATCAAGCACAACATTATGGAGTAGCTGCCTATCCTCCGAAATATGAGCACAAGGCTGTCTCATAGATGTAACCTCGAGCTGCAGTCTGGAGAAACTAACAATAATTTTAATACGCGCAACTACTTCCCACAAAGGAAAACGAAGAGGCTGAAATAAGCGAATTGGTATAAATACTGCACCAATATGGTTTCCATTCCCATTTAGAGTAGGCACTGCCTGTACTCTTGTCGCACTCGCCCTCAGTACAACAGACAGACTTAATTAAACAAATCAGAGATATCACGCACAATCTATCTATAAAGAGTTTCAAAGAATGCATTGCATGCTCCGTCAATGAACTTCCATAAATAAAAACAGGTTGAAATTTCGCCATGGAAAATGGGCAGAGAAGAATCTATCTCAGAATTCTGATCACTTAAACTCTTAATCTCATTCGCAGCTTCATTACATTTTGAATCATTATGCTACAACCGGTCGATAACATATATACTGATGTAGATAATATATAATGCAATTATATAATATATTTTGATAGAATATCCTCCATGAACAAGACCGTCTTTGGACTCCTTCTACTATCGCTATTTGCTTTAGGACTCGCTAAGGTACACCCTGAGGCTAAACTTGAATTTGTCGACTATTGTCGCTATTTCAACTATCCTGTACAGGTCCATGATGTGACCACTGAGGATGGTTACATTTTGAGGGTTTTTCGAATCCAGAAAAAAGGATCACAGGTTAAATAAGGACTCAAGCCAATTTTCTTACAGCATGGGCTCCTCGATAGTTCTGATACTTGGCTTATCAATGATGAAGATAAGGCGCCAGGATTCATGTTAGCGAATTCAGGATATGATATTTGGCTCGGTAACAGCAGGGGCAACAAGCATTCAAGAAAGCATATCAAATACAACCCAGATAAAGATGCAGCCTTTTGGCAGTTCTCTTTCCAGCATATGGCTGACTACGACTTGCCAGCGGTGTTTAAATATGTAACAAACTACACCAAATTTGAAAAGATGCACTACATTGGGCATAGCCAGGGGACCATACAAATGCATGTGGCTCTAAGCAAAAGGAATGCTGTTGTAGAAGCCCATCTTGATAAATACTTTGGATTTGGGCCAGTTGCAATGGTGAGCTACCAAACCTCTCACATCATGACTTTGCTCGATAAGTCAGCCCTCCTCTCATGGTACAAACTGAGGCACATCCATGAGTTTATGCCCAGCCTGAGCTGGTTCTCAACAGATATCGGAGTGCTGTTCTGTGCCGAGTTCTCAAAGGTTTGTGCAGATATCTTAGCTCAGGTCATGGATGCTGATCCTTCAGTCGATAATTACGAACGCTATGATGTTTTGGTTGGGCACGACCCTTCGGGTACCAGCGTTATGAATATGGAACATTGGAAACAGATATTGGACAACAAAAAATTCCAAGCCTTCGATTATGGCTCTGTCAAAGAAAATTAGGCACATTATGGTCAGGCCTACCCACCTCAATGGAGCCTTTCCCAAATTAGAGTTCCAATGAGGCTTTTTGCAGGAAGTTCGGACGAACTCGCAGACTTGACAGATGTTGAGTATTTGTGGAACTCCCTTGTCCCATAAGTGAAATAGTTCTACAGAGTTTATAATGCGGGGCATTGCACTTTCATGTGGGGAAACAACGTACGACCATGGATGGATGACGTCTACAGAATATTGAATGATACAAAAGCTTCGCACCTCACTTCGTAATGATCATTAAATTGAGAATGAACAATTATATCAAATCTCTAACAATCTAACCTCACTTTTTAATTCTTGTGGATGTTTTCTTTCAAATTTATCATATTTAGCTATGGATCTGACATCAACTGCCTTATTCTTTGATGACTGAGCATGCTCATAGTCCTCATGGTAATCTCAATTGCGATTATGGATTCTCATCTTGTGATGAATAGAATTCACTTTATTGTGAACGGACAGTATAAATTGTAAATTATATAATGAACAATCAGAGCAGCAGTATCGAGGAATAAAAATTTAGGCAATTCAATTAAAATCGGCGCACTCTCAATAAGAATGTCCACAGCATCTTGGGCTTCAATTTACACGACCTCTCCAAATATTCAGAAACAACAGATTTCAATATTTCAAAAAGGTAAAGCAATCTGAAATATGACAATATAATGAATGGGTTCTTTACATAAATTAATCAATCTACACAAAACTAGCGGCTTTACAAGGAAAATTCTGACCTGCGGAAAAAGATATTAAAAATGGGGGACAACACACAATCCCTCAAATATAAATCCCAACTGTGGGAGAAGACGAAGCTGTACATTCAAAAGGAATTTCATCTTAAATACCAATTCAGATCGGCATCCTTCAACACCACAGACACCGGAATTCTTGAGGAATTTATAGAATGCGTCAATCAGCTCTTAGCTAACAACTAGTCACTTCGGAGATCGTTTATAGAGAACCAGGCGAATGAGTAAACCTCCAAAAAATAAGAGAACTAAGCGCAAATGGTCGCCAAGGCACTCATCCATAACGAAAGGCTCATCATTGAAAATAAACTGCTGAAGACTAAGTTAGACCACTATGGGGAAGAAAGGAAAGCGAGGCTATCTTCGATTTAGTCGAGCATTCAGGAAAAGTTTCTCTAACTCAATCGCTAAAACGATGAAATTAAAAATGATAATTTCAGACTCAAAGAGAAAGTTAAAGGCTTAGAGCACGAACTTGCATAGCTCATGAAAAGAGGCACAGACGGCATAAAAATAAAGGATAACTACTAAAGGCATAACAGCAATCGATAACTCACTTAAGTCGAGTACCTTAAGAAAATGATGACATCTCAGAAAAATGAGATCGATCATTTGAATGAGCAGGTTTGCAATCTGATCAACCACATTGAAAGCCTATCAATGTAAAAGTAAAGTCTGAAACGAGTCATCGAATATGCTGCCAGCCACAGCACATAATTTTACAGCCAAATCAAAAGAAGCAATCGCAATTTGCACTTTTCTTCAGAATAATAGTACGGAATTCGTACTAATCCATAGACCAAAGCCTCTGATTTTAAAAGCCAGCGCTTCAAAATATCAAAATCAAAAAGCCTTAAAAAGGAAGGTTATACACAACAGCAGTCAAATTGAGTTTTGATTAATGAATTTAATATTTGAAAATAGTTATTTCTCTCAATTTTAGTTTATAAAGTATAAAAATGGGCGACCTTTTTGAATAAAAAGTCGGATCTATAATAAGTATTAGAATCAATTTGGATTCGCCTGAAATCTATGGGCAAACTATCGCTATGAGATAATTTGAACTTAGGCTCCCAATTCCCCTTCGAACATCACACATGCCCTAAGATTATTCATGTAGCCAATTTCAAGATTTAAAGGCATTTCGAAACGAGTAAATATGAAGCCCGTTTGCTTTTCGAAGAGTATGCTCCGTTTTTAAAAATCGACTAACACTGAAATTAAGTCATTCGCTCCAAACGAGAACTATTTTATGAGCAAAGTTACATTAATGTTTTTGTTTTGAAACTATGGCAGCTTCGTATGATAAGACTTTCCAGAGGATGAGATGAGATACGCTCCATGGCTTGCCTTTGCAAGATTATGAAAATTAAAATATTCAGCTTGTTCAAAAATGCTTACTCCTACGTAGATTTTAGAGCTTTTGAACACCTTCAGAATAGTAGGCATCTTCAGTACTTTAAAGACTAAGAAGTTATTCTCCGCGTTCATACACCGATCTGTCAAAACAGCTGGGTTCAACGGATCTACTTATCATCAAGAGTACATTATTATTTATATAGAGCAAGCGTTCTTTCTTTCAGCAGCTACACACATTTACTCTTGGTAAAAGATGAAAAAAAAAAATCTCGGCGGAGATCTGCCTTTCGAAAGGCGCTGATATAATTATTTTATATGAATTCTAAATCGCGCTTTTTGAATGTTTCCCATTGTCTGTCATTGAGAGTTTCTTCGAGTTTGTCAAAATTCTATTTGATGTGTGCTTCAGAAGTTTTGAAGATCTACTTGAAAACTTTCTATAATTTTTGTGTGTGATAAAAGTGTCGTTCCGAGCGGACAATCCTCATAATTACACTCATAACTGTATTATCTAATTTCTTCCCTTCAATTTCATAGCCTCCTTCTTTAGGGAATTTCTGCTTTAGGATTTGAATTTCTTCACTGAGCCGTTTTTGAATTTTCGTAACATTTTATATAACTTTGTTTTTAAACTCATCTAGCAATTTCACAATTTCTTCGACAGTTTCAGAGATTTTCTACCCTTTAGGACTCGCCCCTGTTCGAAAAAGATCCAGTACTTCTTTCTTAAAAAAATCTTCGTATAATATCCAATCATGATCTTTATGCGCATAAATACACTAGCTACACAAAAGTGGATTGGTTTGAGAGCACGTATCGCAGAGGAAATATATTTTATTTTTATGATGCTGCCTGCAAGGTTCGGGTTCTGATGTCACTAATTAATATTAGGATTTTGCTCCAAGTCTACACCTTAGCATTGTTTTTCTAACTGCTGATAATTATAATAGTGTAATAGTGCTATTTGACAGCACTATATTACGAAAGGAGATATTTCAGTATTCAGATAAAATAAATATCTATTGAGAATGTGATATTCTGCCCTCCATCACGCTCGCTTGCGCCATAAAGGGACTAAATTGTCTGCGATGAGAGCTCCATCAATTTTACATTCTTTCTAAATATAGAGTTATTGTTCCCCCCAGCAACACTCTATATGGAATTGTAGATTTTGATTCAATATTATAAAGTATTAGAGGATAGAAAGCCAGTTATAAATAGAATGGGCTAAAAACACTACCAGAATGATTATAAGAGACTTTTAGGAATTGACGAATCACGAACGGCTTCAGAAAAACTGTTGGATCGTGCCTTTACCAAAAAGGTAGGAGATCGATCTAAGATTGTTTAACTCTCAGAAAAAGAGCAAAATGGCCGAAAACTCATGAAGAAATAACCAGGAGCGGTGATGAGTGATAATTAGATTTTTGGCAAAATAAGCAAAGCTTTGTTTTCGAAAGATGCTGACAAAATGTTGAAAGGCCTCAATATTCTTGAAAAATGTTTGAATGCCCAACAATTTCAGGGCGTTGCAAATTAGAGCGTCCGAATCGAGCACGTTTTGGAGGCTATCATGGAGTCGACAGACTAAATAAAAGGATCCACTATGGAGCAGTTTCGAATTGCTGAAAAAACTATCACTCTTTTATAATTTATTAAGAAAAAATTCGAATCTAGAGAACAATCTATGAACGAGCCCTAGATCAACGAGGCTAATGAAAACAAAAGTAATGAATCCATGATAAAAAATGATCATGATATCATCGAAAATAATGAGAATCATGAAGAAAATCTAGATAAAAAGAATGATAAGAAATATGTGAGCCTTCAGGAGAAAGTAGACAATGAAAATAATGAAAAATAGCTGAATGTTGAAGCAATTGAGTTTAGATTAATTTTTTTGCAACTGTTCACTGACGATAGTTTCAAATTCCAGCGAATTCTTACTAATGCCGTCAATACAATAGAACATTAGTATCGGAAAGGACAGAATAAAATGTCTGAATATATAATTTCAGAGAGAGTTCAATTGATAAACAAATAAATTTGGTCAAAATTGTTTGATCTCCCGCAGTTAGGATTAAACTAATGGACCGATACTGCAGTCATTTCTTTTTATCGAGAGCTAATCAAATAATTTCGAGACTTTTTAGTCTTATTTCCAAACTATCGATAAGTTCTCGCAAAGTACAACAAATTGCTCGAAAAGTCATACAAAAAAAAACACACTTAAAGTGCGAATTAAAAGGGTAATTCTTTCAACTTATCAACGAATGCCAAGAGCACAAATGGAGGCTCATACACTACTCTTGAGAAGGTAGATGCTCAAGCTAATTGGTTTAACAAACAATGATATGAATATAAATAATTCATAAAGCAATATAATGCACTAGTCAATTGATAACTTCCAGAACCAACTGAATATTGAAATATATTAACAAGTCGTAAAATATATAAACAAAATTATGGCTGAAGCATATCCAGCTCCAAAAAATACATTATTGTTTCCTGTCTCAGAAATCTGCTTGTGAATTGAGTCTTTGAACTTCACTTGCATCAAAAAAGTGCATTTTTAATGTAGAATAATTCTGGATTATTTCGTTTCATTTGATCTTTTTTGTATTGTATTTAAATTTAAGACAAATAAAAATTCTTTTATAAGAGAACACAATACCTAGGTTTTGTAATTTAGATAAATCATGATTATCAAATATGAAGATTTTTCATTTGGACTTTTATTCTAAAAACTTGCTCACCTTAGCTGTTGAGTATAAAATTATTCATCTCCTAATAGTTTTTATTTTTATCATCTAAGAATTCTTGTCTGACTAATAGAATTGCTATAGCTCTTACATTTCGATAATCAGGACTTCTGTAAATTTGTTCTCTCTCTTATTTGTTCTCACATTTGACCCGAAACTACTCACATTTGACCCGAAACTACAAAGATAATGGCTAACTATCTTTCAAATCATATGCCAAAAGAGTGTGATTATGAGCTGAATAAGTTCCTTTTTTAACCTTTACTTGAACCAAAGGATAGTACGTGAATCCATCAATACATATTTGTTTTGAATAGCAAGGGTTACCTGCGTAGAATATTGAAGGGCTAACAAATATAGCTTTTGCCCAGTTTTTATGTCCTCCTACTTCCTTACCTAATGGTATATGACCCTCGCAATTTTTTAATGTTTTACCGTTAACCTTTTATCCCGGAGCTCTTAAACCATGTAAAGCAATCGATTATAATGCATCAAAGTTTGTTCCATGGAAGGCGTCAACATAATCTTAATAATCTTCAAAATAATCTTTTAGAATAATTTTTCGGATATCGAAACGATGGTTTGAAGACTTTATTATTTAAATGAGAGATTCAGAGTTCCAATGGCTATCTTATTATTGATTAAGCTTTGAACAAGCTTGTAAAAGATATCATCTTGAAAGCTACTCAATAAAGTTTTGATTGACTATTTGCAAGCTTCTTATTTTGGAATATTGTCAGAAAAATTTTTTATGTTTGTCGGAATTCCATATTTGAATAATAATGAAATCAGATGTTAATGACCATAAAAGGCCGCGCAATGCATTGGAGTGCTTCTGTCCTTAGAAAAATCCAAGTTGCATCCACTTTCTAGTATAAGTTATACAACATCATAGTGACCAGATCTAACCGCTAGATACAAAAGAGGATAATTTGTACCTTTTTTTCTGAAATTTACGATGTCATTCTTGCTTTTTTTCATCATTAATTAAAAATTAGAACTTTTTGTTCCTAATTTTAATTTGCTTTACAAAAATTTCATATCACCCTTAAAAATAGCTTAAATAAGTTATTTTTCCTCTTTAGATTCTTAGACTTTGAATAATCGATTGCATAAGTATTCAAATGCAAGATTATATTTAATTCTGTCGTTTCGGTAAGTGAAAGACGCTCTGATTTTTTTAGCAAAAGCTTCTTTAATGGTTGAAAATTCATCCTCATCGCCTTATGAGAGGCCAAGAGCTTCAAGGTGTCTTTTTGTCATTAATTTAGTAATTTAATATCATTATTAAAATATTGATTTTTAAGAAATTAAATAGATGAAAAGTGGTATGAGAAAAAATGATACGTAGCCGATCATTCTAATAAAATTTATATGATCTTTTTTATCAATTTCTGAATCTTAGGTATTCTCTTTCATCCAATGATTTGTGATACCAACGTAATCCAAAGCCGAGGAGATTTCTTTGCTCATTATCATGCTTTTTGCGCTCGCTCCTCTGTTTATGATATCAATTTTTGTGATGAAACTCAGTGTTCTTTGGCCAGTGGATCCCACTTTCTGGCCAAGTCCAATCCTTGGGATGTTAACATTAGGCTTAAATTTTTAAGCGGTGCTAATAAATGAATGACGAGTACTAATGTTCTGTCTAATAAGCATGCATAAACTGACAGAAACGAACACGGGCATGAACAGATATTTTATCCTGACAGCCAGTCGTTACTTTTAACGGTTTTTCTGGACATGTCTGCTAGTTTTTGTATAAAATTTATTTGATGGGTGGAAAGACTGCCAAAATGATTGTATTGTCTTCCGCACAGAGTATTGCTTGGCCCTTTCTATGGTAACTTTTTCAATATTGTATTTAGATCCACAGAGATTGTGATGATACCTGGTAAGTCAATCAGAGTGAACATTCATAGAAGGGCACTAATAACTGGGAGTTTAACTTGCTTGCCAACGATTCCTTTTTTTTGCCTACAATTCTATCAGTTTGGGCTCATATTCGGATTTTGATTATCTGATTTTATCAAAGCTCTATTATATTTTTTTTATCAATTTCCTGGAAAATACTATTAGGGTTTGGAAGTGGTTATTTTAAATATCTAAATTGCTATTTGGGGCTAGCAACATTTAAGTTTCAATGGCCAATGAGTCACAACTATTGAACCTCTGGGAAGGAAATCAAAGCAGACGACGAATGCCAATAGCACAAATGGAGGCTCATACACTACTCTTGAGAAGGTAGATGCGCAAGCCAATTGGTTTAACAAGCAATGATATGAATATAAATAATTCATAAAGCAATACAATGCACTATAAAATTGATAACTATTTAATATTGTTATAGAATGAAATTCAACAACGTTCCAACTCCTTCGAGAGTAAGAGACACAACTCGAAGATTGGCTCAGCACATAAAGAATATAAAGATTAACAAGGGTAAAAAGCCCAAACGCCCCATAACTATCCAAAAGAATAAAGATTAGCAATAGAAATTAGATTCATCATAACAAGAGGATATACTATCTGAGTAATAGCCTTAGTCTTCAGAAATTGAAAGCGTTTAAAATCAAACAGCGAAAGAATATGGGACAAAATAGGAATAAAAATTACAGCCACGCATGGAATTAAAGAATGTTTCCAAAGAGGAAAAAACTAAAATAAACCCAAATAGTAAAGATAATTAGAAAGAAGAGTTAATTCCATTGAATCAAACAGAGGACAAATAATCGACTCCGGCTTGGTACTTTTCAGACAAAAAATTCAACCAATTTTCGCTTTCAGAACCGACATTGCAAGCTCTGTAGAAAAACAACTATCACACTCTTACTCATATTCAAGCTCGAACTCTTCCTTTGTTGCTGAAAGGAAAAGATGTGTTGGGGGCTGCAAAAACTGGGTCAGGGAAGACTTTGGCATATTTAATTCCGTGCATTTAGAAATTGCGAGAACTCGACTTCAGGCAAAAAAATGGAACTGGAGTTATAGTCATCACACCAACCAGATAACTTGCGATTCAGGTGTTTGATGTTGCAAAGAAACTGGCTGAGTTTCATAACAAGACTGTTGGACTCCTTATTGGAGGAATGAACAGAAAAATGGAGAGTGTACGCCTTGAGAAGGGCGTTAATTTACTGATATGTACTCCAGGTAGGCTTTTAGATCATTTGCAAAATTCTAAATTCATCTATCATAACTTATTCTGTCTGATTATCGACGAGGCAGATGCCCTCTTGAGGATCGGCTTCGAGCAATAAATTGCAGACATTCTTAAAGTCCTCCCGAAAAACAGGCAAACAGTCCTATTTTCTGCCACTCAAACCAGGAAGATTGAAGATCTCGCCAAGCTCTCATTAAAGAATCCTCTTTACATTGGAGTCGACGACTTTGATCAAAATGCTACAGTTGAAAGCCTCGAGCAGGGTTTTGTGGTTATCAGCTCTGCTGCAAAGTTTAGATTGCTTCTGACTTTTTTGCGCAAACAAAAAATTAAGAATAAGAAAGTGATGGTCTTTTTTTCATCATGCAACAGTGTCAAATTTTACTCTGATCTATTGAACTTTGTTGACATTAGTGTCATGGACATTCACGGAAAGCAAAAACAGCAAAAAAGGTCCTCAACGTTCTATGAATTTAGCCAGATGAAAGAGGGAATTCTTCTCTGCACAGATGTGGCGGCCAGAGGACTCGACATTCCAGAAGTTGACTGGATTGTTCAATATGATCCCCCACTAGATATCAGAGAATACATTCATCGCGTTGGTCGGACATGCAGAGGCCATAATGCAAAAGGAAAGGCCCTGCTCCTGTTGATAGAGTAGTAAAAATCCTATCTTCAACATTTGCTGCAGTCCAAAGTGTAACTAAATGAGTACGAATTCGAAGTTGAAAAGCTTGAAGACATTCAATAGGATTTTTAGACCTTAATACAGAAAAATAATTATTTGTACGGAGAAGCATGCCAAGCCTTTAAATCCTATCTCCATGCTTACACCACTTACAGTCTGAAAGAGGTCTTTAATGTCTTCAATCTCGATTTAAGAGCCGTCGCAAAGAGCTACGGACTGAAGAACCCTCCTCATGTTGACCTAAGTACTTATTTGATAACTTTAGATGTGAAACTAGGAGGATCCAAAGTGAAAAAGCTGACAAAGAACTTTAAAGGAAATAATAGATTTTGATATTACAAATTATTCCAAGAAATGCATATCTCTTTATATCCTTTTAAATATAGCTCGCATTTGCATGTAAAATAAAGTTTATTATTACTGATAATTTATATCCATTCAAATATGTCGTATTACGATTCGGTCAATGATTTAACAAATACCTATTATTGCTTGAATTTGTTAACTCTTTATTATGCCAATTACACTCACGAGCTGAAGATTGCAAGAAAGTGAAAGTGGAAATATATCGACATTTATTTTTAAGTAACAAATTAATAGAAGGGGTAAATCAAAACTACTGTTAAATATATCATCGATGATGGCTCGTGAATTAAAATGGGGTGAATTGCATTTACCCTAAATCTTCACTAAGAACCTAATTGACTTCCAAATCAGTGTTTTGACTACAGGCCAAATTATCAAGTTTGGTGATCCCGGTAGGCCTTCGATTCTTGAAAAATATCCCCTAAAAGGTCCTGGTGTCCCTGTTAAAGACCATAAAACTTTTGCACTACTTATTCATCTCTGCCTATTTTTGATTATAAATCTGTAATTTGCTTAGAATTAATTGCAATTCTGTGTTATCATTAATTAAACTTGGATGTATAATGGTTTGACATGCTTTTATTGAATTATTAAAAAGTGACTGAAAAATAGTGACTGAGGAGTAGCAAGATTTTTTAAATTTGAGACAAAAATCAAAATTCGATAATCATTTAAAGATGCATAATTCTGAGCTGGAGCAAGTCTTTGAAGGCTTGATATATTACTCACAGTAGAATACCTCCTGCCGGTAGAAGAATTGGATGAATGTGGAACATGCAATTAGGCTAAACCACAAATGGTTTTATGAAAAGCTTGGAAGACATCTTAAATAGAGACCTCTTACCGAGGCCCGAGGAATACTGGGATTCATGGCTTTCTAAATCAATAGAAGAGAATTCCCTTTTGCAGAAGACCATGGAAGGAAAATTTACTAAATTGTTAAACATAAATTTGAAGAGAATAATGATGAGGAGTATCAAAATTTATTGGTCTTGATGCTCCTCAGTTCATAATGCTTTTGCAGTGTAGGCAAGCAATTCTTTAAAGAGTGTTACACCAACCTCTAAGCCGAAGACTACTCTAAAAATTTACTCCTGCTCGAAGCCTTGCTTCGGAAAATCAATGAGTCCAACTTCGTTCCAGAAATCGAGTCTAAAATAATAGACCTGGAGCACAATTTTAGAGTTGAAGTCCTCTTCAAATACTTTGACCAAAATACAGGCAAGATCCCTTCCATTTTGATGCTGATGAGACTGTTTCATTTTGTGATTCCTGTGATGATGAAAGTATCAAACTTGAAACCACCAGTTGATTACTATTATGGAAGACTGAAAGCGCGACTTTGTCCTAATATCGTGGATCTATATACGAATAAGCCCTTAGCTATTCAAATTATTTTTGAATTCTTGGAGGCAGGACTCAAGAATGAAGATTTCACAAAAATTCAATAAGCTGAAGGCCTTATGAATTTTTTGCTTCAATGGACTGATGAATATTGTGCTACATGCCCCTCTGTGAATAAATTCTGGGAATTATTTCTTGAGAAGCTAAAATATCAGACCATTTTTGAGAGCAACTACATCTATCGGCTAAGTAAAGCATTTTTAACAGCTCTCCGGAATTTTAATCGACTTGAACAAGTTTAGATTGTCACTTATCGGTACAAAATTATGGACAATCTCATAGCTTGCGTTAAAATTAAGAAGATCAGCGAAGTTTTCACATAATTCTTCAGTATTTACTCAAAGAACCCATAGAAACTTACTATTATTGGTTATGCCTTGAAATGCTTGATAGGTAATAAGCCTTTCAGAGGCTCCACTCTCAACCACACAAACCCCGGAAACGTTCTCATTTCAGAACTGATGGAGAATTTATCCCTTCAATGCCAACAATTCTAAAAATGGGACTGCAACTCGAAACTTATAAACTGCCTGATTTTAAACGATCTAATCGGCATAAAAGCAATAATTACTGAAGCTCCATGGATATTGAGAGAGTGCCTGTGCACAAAAATGTATAGAAATATACTTGTTTAGTATTTGTTCTACATTCTGTGTGAATAAAAAATCAGATAAGAAGTCTTCAAACTAATCTTATTGATCTGTGAGAGAGACAGAGAGAACAATCTGATGAAAAACCCTGAAGACCTGGAATAAACTTTCATAGAATCCAAATTAATTCCATTCGATATAATGACTTGCTTGAAAATATAAAAGTGTTTTCTTGTAGGCAACCCTGAAGCAGCTTCTAAAGGCTTTGAACTGCTTACAAAAATGTACTAATCCTGCGATAAATCCCAAAATTAGATGATTCTCTAATATGTTTGTGAAATAGCAACTGGGGTGAGTGATTTGCCGCATATAAAGCATTTCCTGAACCTGGTAATAAATAATAAATACGAAAAACTGCACATTCTGCCTCAAAAAGTAGCTGAAAAACTGTTCATGCTGACAGTCAAGCACAAGAGAATATTTTACTTCGACACCTTCATCAGTTTTGTTGAAAATAACTACAATAATCAAAACATGATTGATTATATCTTCGAAAATTAGAAGGACATTATCAGCATTATTCAGTTCAACAATGAGTACTCTCTTGAGATACGATGCCACGAAATTCTTCTCTTTGCAACAATCATCCGAAAATAAAATTTAGAGAGGCTTATTACTTCGATGGCATCTTTAGTGGATAATCTAAGGATCGAGCCGGAACAATTGGGTAAAGCGATCTAGCTCCTCAACAAAATCATGAATACAATCATCAACCGGAACCAGTATCTTGAGTTTTACAACCAAATTTAATTCGTTAAGATTATGGCCAACATTGCCAATCGCCTTATTTACTATGATAAGCAAGCCAGTGAGGAAGAAAGTATTTCATTTTTAATTTAGGGTTGCTGTAATTGTATGAAGCTCTCGAGCTTCTTGGCTTTACTATATACAGTTTAAAACTGTAGAAGAAGATTTCAGAGGGGGCTATCAGCGTGCTTTCAAGAGTTAGAGCATTAATGGGTCCATGCCTCTACAAATACAAACACTCCAGTTTTGTCAAGACAGAATAAATTCTCAAAATCAAACTTCTGTCCTATATCTGCATCTTGAAGATTGACCATATTTTTTCTCGCTCGTCTAGCAATTCTTAACTGTCAAAAATTAAAACCGAGTTAAGTCTGAGCAAAGAAGAACATGCAATCGCCAAAAATACGGTTTCGAAAAAGAGTTTACTGAGCAAAATTTATAAGTCTTACCTCAGGTCTTATGTTGGCTATATAGTCACCCGGAGATAGCATTGATGTGGCAATCATAATTGTTTGAGTATTTATTTATATATTCATGCTCAAAATGAGTTAGACCCAACCTTTTCTTATTACTTTATCCATGTTCAGTTAAAATCATATAGCTTTAGCTTGATAGAATTAATTGTGTTAACAGATAACATTCAACGTTCCCGAAGGAGCGAGAATTCGAGTCAAAAGGTCTATCTATCCACAGACAAAACTAAAGTAATTAGCACAACGAAAAAATATTCAAGTCATTTAATAATGTTATTATTGATCTGTCATCGTGTTTAAGGGTTTTGCCATGTTCAGATAGATGCCGATAAATAGGAAATCTCACGGTTGCTTTGGTATTTGTGAGATAGTATGGTTTATTATTTCGCATATTTTAAAAATCGCCGATTTCATTATATATTCTATTTCACAATGAATAAGAACATATTTACATTTGACTTCGACGAAAACTTAGCGGAGAATAACGATGCTAATCTACCTGAATCCAAAATGGAACTGGTCCCTCAGAAAAACCCACAAGCGGCTCTCAAACCAAAAAAAGCGTATTACTTTGAAGATTCGGACTCTGACAATGACCAAACTATCAAAGAAGATGATTGCGAGCTTGAGGATAAGAATTAAAGCCAACTTAAAGACGGCAATCTGGAAGACTAAAGGATCGAGAGCTAGCCTGCATTTTTAGTTGATAAATAAAATAAACATACATTAAAGAAAAAGTATAGCTCAGAGCTGAAAACTGAAGGTGAAACCCTGGATGGAGAATAAATCAAGAAGAACTTCGCTGGGCTCGATATTAAGTAAAACAATGAAAATAAGCTGGAGTATGTAGAAGAGAAGAAAGCATTGAAAGTGACGGATATTCGAAAATTTTTGGTTTCATCTTTAGGCGACTATAAAATTAAAGCTTACATAAAGAGAATAAGCTCAGGCTTCTTTAACACGAGCACAAAATATCAAGTTTATGTCGAGCAAAACAATAGGTTTTTATTTTCTGTGCTCAAAGATGGCCTCTTTCAGTACATATTTTCTCTCAGCAAAGAGAACATCAGCATCAAAAATAAGAACTTCATTGGGCTTCTCGATAGCAACATGTTTGGGGCCGAATTTCAGTTCTATGATAATGGATTCTCTCCCAGCCAAACTCGATCTTTGGAGCACTGCAGAAAGCAAATGTGTTCGATCAAGTACTAAACCAACAAAGGCCCTCGCAAGTTTGAAACCATAATCACAACAAATGGTCAAGGGATGTATGCATTGGATCCTGAAGTGAATGCCTTGGAAAAGCTCTGGAAAAGCAAGAAGAGATAACATCTGTCGATGTTGTACAGCCAAGCTCCTGAGTATGATCATGAAGATGGGACTTATAAGCTGGACTTCAATGGAATAGTCAAGAAGGCCTCAATCAAGAACTTCATCCTCAGAGGAAAATAAGGGAAAGATGTGTTAATTTTCGGAAAAATTGATGATGAGACCTTCATTATGGAAATTAAAGAGCCGTTGTCGATTCTTCAAGCGACTGCGATTTGCATCTCGAGCATTCACTATAAACTAAAATGATTGATCCTTGAGATTATTAAGTAAGTATTCGCCAAATAATTGAATATATATCATTGGAATGAATGTAGGAAAATAATTCATGTTGCCATTTATTTTGAATCATCGGGGCACTTCCCATTCCTGTCGCTGGTTTTAGGATTTAGGCTGACGATGATCACTGTAATGTCATCTCTCGAGTAGCTCAATTTATGCCAAATCTATGAAGAAATTTTAACAATTTTCTAGGCTGCTGTTTCTAAATCATTTTTCACGAAAAAGGGCGTAATTATTTTCATGACTTCTTCGTTTTCAAGGTATTACCACACTCCGTCAGAAGCTATGACTATGAACTTATCGTTCTAGTTTATCTTATGAACCATTATCTAAGCATCACCGTTTGTTCCTGCTTTACGGCCAGCCTTATCTCCAAACGATCTCGTCATGGCGAGCCCAGGCATTTGAATGTTCTTCATCCACACTCTTAAAGGCCCTAGTTATTCTCCTTTTTCATTTTTTTGGGCCTCAATTCTGCCTCCAAACTCAAGGATTCTCTTTCTTTCATCCTCTCTCTCAGGTTTCTGATCATCCGACAATGGTATAGCCTTCCATTCTTCTTTTTCTTAATGTGAAGCTAGGAACGCCCTTGAATCTCCAATATTGAATGAATAAATTGTCTCATTGTGGATGAAGACAGCAATGACAGTCGATCCACTGAGCTATGTGTTGATATCTGAATTGAGAAGGGCTTCGTTGGTATGAACCAGTGCACCTTCAAAAACATCTTGAATTCGAGTCGATTCTGCATTCATTTTCTTCAAAGAATTTATTAGATTTTCTCTTCATTTATAAGAAAATTACTGATGAGAGTCTGCTTGATGAAGGCTGAGACAAGGTGCCCATTTAACCCATGACCATCGCATACGCAGTATAACTTAACTCCTTGTGGCAATGCAGTTTCAATAATTGCAATATCTTGGTTAATTTTGGTTTGCTTGCCATTCGTCCCGGCCTTGGTCTTAAAAATAGTTTCTTTTTTAAACACATTCGGAATTTATACGAGCTTCCTTTTTCGAGAAGTCACCTCGAGGGTCGCAGATAAGGAGTTAGCTTCGGTTTCTATATTTATAAAGGGGCTACTGCTTTATATTTTTTATGTTCTATTGTGTTCGATCTCGATTTTAGGCAATTTGAACTTTGGACTTCCGCGATCTTTATAGGAGATCATGTTCGATCTTGATCTCTGGTTCTAAATCTTCTAGAGCTTAATCTCCCAGTGTTTATTGGGAAGCTCACCCTTCGTGGAATTGGTTTCAGACCTATCGTTGGCTTAAGATGCATCTTTGAGCCTTTTAGGGAGGCTGAAACCTTGAGCGATTTCTACATTAAAAATGTATAACTCTGCAAGTACGGGCTTTTACCGTATTTATTTAAAGAAGTAAAACTCGATTTATTTCTGGTTTAGTTATTTAATGCTGCCTAGATATTCGCTCGTTGCTCATTTCTTTTACTCATCATTTCTTAATAAATTTATATTATATTTTGTATATAAGTATGATTTAACACTACAGAAATCTTCTCATTCTTCAGTATTTTTGAGCCGACAAGACAAATAGCATCCAATAATAACCGATTTAGTTCATCAATTCAATTTTCAACAATTAAAACCATCACATACTCAACTATAAATGCCAAAATAATGAATATAAGGGGTTGGGGTTGGGGTTGGGGTTGGGGTTGGGGTTGGGGTTGGGAATCAATTTAAATTTGATTATATATAAGTATGATTTAACACTACAGAAATCTTCTCATTCTTCAGTATTTTTGAGCCGGGTGGTTGGGGGGGTTGGGTTGGGGTTGGGGTTGGGGTTGGGGTTGGGGTTGGGGTTGGGGTTGGGA
>NW_028281742.1:0-18041 GCF_059751285.1 Brachycentrus maculatus | reverse complement strand
TCCCAACCCCAACCCCCCAACCCCAACCCCAACCCCAACCCCAACCCCAACCCCAACCCCAACCCCAACCCCAACCCCTTTACTTTCTGCAAAAAGGTTATGAATTTGATGAGAAATAAATTCGATTGATATTTATTTCAGCAGTTCGTTCATTTTACCTGCGTTTACAATAATAGTAAGTATTCATCAAAATGCACAGACTCAGTCAGAGCAATAGTGCTATAACATGTATGTATGTATATATGTAGAAATGTATTAGATCACTCCTTTTTCACTTTTTTCTTGGTTTTAGAATGCACTCCTCTTTCAAACATGTCCTCTTCCGACTCGAGGATCGAAGCGAACTTGTTTTATTTCTCTCCCTTGAGCAAACACTCTGAAACGTGGATAATGATTTCCAGCAGCCTCAACAATTCCGAGTTGATGAGAGCCTTCAGATTGTCTCGAATGGCCGGGGTTTTGGCCTCTAGGAACTCCATGACCGAATTATCGAAATTAACGTACTTGATTTTTGTGTCTTCAATGTACTGCATGCATGCCTCTGGGGTGATCTCCCCGAAATCCTAAATTTTGCCTAGGATGAAGTGGAATATATGGTAGAACTCGTCTATCACGCACTTGGGCCCGAAAGTCATGGAATTTATGAAAAAGTTCTTCAAATGGAAATTATCTTGATATTCCTTCGCTGCTTCGATTGCCACATTATCATTGTCATAATACTTTTTTAAGTCATTTGGGAAATTTTTCACTTTCTCATAAACACTGAAACCAATTGTGGGGTTAAATTTTTTGCGGGTGGGCGCATTATCGAAAACTCGAAATGTATAGAATAAAATTGCAGCATGAAAAATGTTGTCGTGGATGGTAAAGAGCTCCTCTCCCTATTCGAAAAAAGGTTCTGGCTTTTTTTCAGGCCTGCCTCTTCTCTTTTGTGGGGATTATTGCAGTTTTAGAGATAGGTCTTCACTGCCATTTTCTTCCGGGAACTAAATCTGCATTTCTCCTGGGGAGTTGGGCATCATTGTATAAATTTATGTGCAAAATAGCGATTATAATATAGGATAAACTAAACTATTTATATTACTTCAAAACAAATGCAGCAATTATTTACTGTGACCAGAAATGCTATCTCCACTCAAATTGTGAATACTTGAATGACAGTTCAGGTTTTTTATTTGTATTTATTCTTTCATTTGTCCTTTCATCCAATATATCTGAATTACTTTTAGAGTATCTATTTCAGTCTTAAAGGCATTCTAAGTATAAATAAATTTGAAAAAATAATATCATAATAGCATAGGATAGCATAGGATAGCATAGGAATTGCCCAATGGTTAAATAATATTATCTAATTTGGAATATTTGCAAATAATAATAATGCTATGCTGATTCATATTGTCAATGTTTATCATGTTTATCGATGTTTATCGATTGTCAATTTTGTAACTAACTAACTAACTATATTAATATCGCAACATACAAACTAAAACAGTTTTTAATGCAGTCGGAATTGCTTGGATAAAACATTGCTGTCGAAAATTAGAAGAAAACTCCAGACTTCGAGTACTTTGAGCCGACTCAACAGGCCTACCAATACAAAATATTTATCAACGAGTGCAATAGTTACATCGGATCCCAGATGGTCGAAAAGTTCAGGAACGACGACTAAATCGAAGTTAATCCGAACTTAATTGTATCTACTGTGAATCCGGATATAAAGTACTCTGGGGATATCGAGGCTGTATGCCAGATCATCAGCCGCTCAGACAAAAAGTTATTATAATCAGTGGTCTTCCAAGCGGATGTTGTGATTTATCACCTAGTCGAAAATAATGCCCAATAGTTTGAGTATATTGTCAAGTTTATCAAGAGAATGAACAATTCGGGGGAGAAGAAAGTTAAGAAGGTTATTTGTATTTCATCGCTACTGACTTGGAATGGAAGGAGAAGCAATTCTACTGTTGAAGTCAACAACAATAATCTCATCAAAAGGAACTCCACTTACACTCATCTCTTGGAACTTGAAAATCTTTGTTTGGATTTGAACAATGCTTCCAATGGCATCGAAGCCTATGTAATTTGTTGTGGGATTGTTTATGGGTATGGGTAGAATGATTTATTCGCATTATTCAAAAGGGCTCTTGAGCAGGAAGAAAGCTTAAAGGTTTATGGGGCTGGCACTAACACAGTCTCTATGATTCATATCTAAGATTTATGCTAAATGGCCAGTTAACTCGCATTTGAAGGATGCATCGGAGGGCGGAATCCAAAGGCTAATTTGTCCAAATAAAAGTATTACTTTGGGGTGGATTATTCAAATATCACACAAATGTAATTGGTGAAAACAATTGCATAGACGTTAGGGAATGGGTCTATTCAAGCGATTCCTATTTAGGAAGCGTTTCTCCTCGCCAATGTCGATCTCTTTACTTTGAACATAAAAATAGAAGAAGAGCATCGGCCTAATCTCATAAACTGGAGGGCCAAAAAAGGAATAATTGAAGAAATTGGAAGTGTAGTCTCGGAATTCAACTCTTATCGAGGATTAAAGCCAAACAAAGTTGCTATTTTGGGAGCTCCTGCTGCTGGCAAATCCAAAATTGCATAATTCTTGAGAACCACCTACGGACTCCCAGTTTTAAACGTCAAGTAAATCGTTGAGGAGCTAAAGCAAGAAACTGACGAGTTCGCAGAGCATATGAAAATCAAAATTTAAGAGTTAAGGGCATAGAAAATAGAAGAATAAAGGAAGGCCTATGATGAGGCTAAGAAAAAGAAAAAGGGCAAAAAGGATGCTGCTGATGAGTTTGACCCTGACAAAGTTACTGTCAAACTGCCTGAGGAAGATCTAGTCGCGATATTTCAGAGGAGGCTGAAAAGATCAGACTGTTTGAATAAGGGATATATCCTAGATGGCTGGCCCAAATCAGCGAAGTCTTGCAAGCTTCTGTTCGAAGATGAAAAGGGAAACCTCCTGAACTAAATTATGCCAAATTCCTGCATAATATTTGAAGCAACCGAAGAAGAAATCAAATAACGTCTGAAAATTCTGCCTGCCTAGGCTAAATAGGGCACTCATTGGAACGATGAAGCAACAGCCAGAAGATTCCAGATATTTAACAAGCTGAATTAAGAAGGCTCAACTAAATCATACTTTACTGGTAAAGTTGACATAAAAGACACACCTCTCAACTATGAATCTACTAAGCAATTTGTGGAATTCATCTAAAGAGTAAGATTAGATTTATATTTAGAATGGGCCATTGGGCTTTAAGAAAAAATAAAAGGTTATCGAGGTTGTCCAAGAAAGTTAGAATATGGAATAAAAGAAAGAAGAATAAGCAAATTAACAGGTAGTAGATGGTGAGTCAGAAGAACCAGAAGAGCCAGAATAGTCAGAGCAAGAATAGCCAATTGACAGTGAGTTCGATTTATAGAAGCTCACAGAACGCTAGAAATAAATTCTGAATGAAAAATCAAGGCCCATCCGTCAGTATCTCATCGATAATGTTATCCCACAAATAACTGAAGGGCTTCTTTAAATTTGCAAAGATACACCTCGAGATCCAATAGGCTTTCTCATTAAATTTCTCGAGGAGAAGGAAAAACATAAAGACAAAAGAATGTGATAAATGTTCAAGTTCAAATGTTATTGACATATAAATACATTTAATTGTTTCTATTTCTATTGTTGAATCTCTTTGCTCTTCATTCTGTGCAAATAAAAGATATTATAATTGCGTTGCTGCTTAAGATCTACAAGAATTTAAAGGGTACTAGTGTAAAATAAAAAAATAAATCAAGTCCTAACAAAGACAATCTAACACAAAGGTGTCTAATTTCTTTAAAAATTCAAGTAACGGTTAGCATTTCGATTCTTGCCATCATTTCAAATAGTTGAATAAGGATTATTATTAATGTTGCCTCTAGAAGAAAGTAAAGGGCAATTCAATTGGAGTACCAATCAGACCTTAACATAAGGCGAAGTCTTACAGCTACCCTCCTAAGGCTATCCCAAACTAATATAATTCAACGCGATGGAAGACAAAGACGAATATTTTAATGTTCATCAGTTCAATTTGGGTCATCTCTGTCAAAACCAAAAAGGATATAAAAATTCATCGAAGGACTTACAGTAAATTAATAAAAAATAAGTATATTCCGAGGATGTCTTCCGAACTGGCGCGATAAAGCTAGAAAAGCCATTACGGAAATACCTTTAATTTCTATAGGGTCGCATCATCAATGAAGAAGCCTAGCAATTATACTCGAGACTTTCAGTTCCCATGAGCAACAGCTTCTCCTTATTCTCTCATTTGCAAAATAACTAATTGTTTAGTGCTAAAGATGCACATTTATTTACCAAAATGCTCCAATTAAACGCCTGCAGCATGAAATGCATCACATACATAGTAAAGGACCTGGTAATACAAATTCAGGATGAGATTGTTCTGTGCATTTATATGATCATGGCATCGATCAATCAAGATTGTTAGATCAACGAACTCCTGAGTCTGAAAAAGGTGCAATTAGTATAACTACCAAAATATATATTCTAGCACGATAAAATTTGTAAAATTTTGAATTACTCAACCGATTGCAAAGTATAGTAGTAGTTCACATTGCTTGTTTCAGAATGGATCAAAGCATTACTTTATATTCAACAAAATTGCCAAATTTAAAAATAGGGCGAGGAACCTTCGGAGGATTTCGAAGAATCCCATCTTGCTTACTCTGATTTGCAATGGAGCCCTTGCTTTGAAGACGAAGGCCAAGAGCTTGGTTGGAATGTGTAGTTCGGATACAAAGATCAATTTTGTGGGCTTTGAGGGCACATAAACACTTTAAATTACTATTCACGCATGATTTATATAGACACAATTATTTTTCAGTTTTTGCATGTATAGTGGTGAGGACCTCCCTCAAATCACAACCAAGTCTGAAGTTAAATTAGGAGATACCTCAGAAGAAATCCATCTCTAGTTAAAGACAATTTCTGAAGCTCTTATATTTGAACAATATGAAAACTGTTGAGTAGTAATTGTTCATTATCATTATTGCATGTCGGACGAAAGTTCATTGTCATTTGTCGATGCAAAAAAGTAGCATGTATACTTTCGTGTAGATCGCAATGCTTTCCTCAAGTAACCACGATATTTTGGACAAGGTTTTATAATTTAAGAGTTTCAAACTTTAAATGAAAGATATAAGCAAAAATTTGATTGGCGTGGGCATACTAATTCTTTCAGGAGCGCAATTCATCGTTTTATATGAAGGTCAGACTGAAAATGCACTGCCCTGAATTAATTTAAAACCCTCAAATTACACTACGATAAAATATTTTTTTAAAAAAGACATATTAATCAGACAATAGTTTTATTACTATAATGTGCCACATTTCGCAATACGTAAACATAACAAATATATTATCACACCCATTTACTTGCCTCACTTTATAGAATTTTACAGAATCGACTCATAGTGTAAATTGGATTGCAGTAATTTCTGATTCTAGTTTGTAAGGGTTTGGATTTACGAGGCCATCAACTCGATTGGATCGTTTAAGTAATCAAGCATTAGTGAAAGGATCTAATCGTTCGATCTTTAGTCTTATCTTTCGTGGTTCTCACAGTAGACGATGATAGGCTGTTCTAACTTCGAGAGTTCTTGCTTATGCAATGATTTTATTTTGGCATTCTGGCTTATCTTGGTGGATTTGATGGGTTTGGGGAAACAGAATAAGTGGGTGATTGTGTTTTTGAAGAGGTGCATCGAGTTTTTAAGCTTGTGGTTCTCCCAGATTTTTATTTCTCCCTTTATGTTCCCAGAAATTAGTAAATTCAGACTTTCCAGAAATGCGAGTGACGCAAGTGGATCTTTTGCATCTATTTATTGCATGTTCGATTTTTCAATTTCCAGCTGCTTTTTAGTCTGGTTATACTCAAAGGTTTTTGCTTGTCCCCCAATCTTTATAATCTTTATCTTCCCATAAGCGTTACCGACATAGAATCCGATTCTCGTCGAACAAATGCATGTGTTATTTTGCAATTCAGGCAGCTCGATTTCATACTGGACCAAACTTTGAACGTAGTAGAGTTTCACAGAGTTTTCATTCATAATGCACAAGATATCGCGAGTAACGCTCATTGCAAGTATCTTGGAAACACAGTGGATACTTTTCTCTGCAATAGGGGTCTATTTGTAGCGAAGGATGTCTCTCATGGCCCACAGTTTAACTTCGTTCTCTGTGCATGTCAACAAATAGCCATGTTCGAGGAAGTGCATATTGATAATTGCGCTGGAATGGAGAGATACTTTGCGAATGTTGATGCCTGAAGGGAGCTCGAAAATGTACAAGTTCCCCTGGAAGGAGCCCATTAAAGCCAACGATTATTGATAGATCAAGAATGAGGAGACTTTCTATCCATCTCCTATGCTGAACTTGCGGGCTTCTTGGGCATCACAATCCCATATGTTGACATAGGCATTGTTGAGATGCGGGAGGATCAACTGCTCTCCAGGCTCATAATAGGATGCGCACGGAGCGAGGATGCTTTAAGAGGTAAGCTTCTGAAGTATGCAGCCAGTCTTGGGGTCGAACATAAAGAGCTCTTTACCTTCAGCCGGGACAATGAGCAGAACTTCTTTGGATGGTATGATCATGATTGCAAATGCGAATTCAGAATGTAGAAACTATAATAAGAACCATAATAATAATCGTCATAAGAATTGTAATAATTTTAATCCATGAGTAATATAATATTTTAAAACAAAATGAAATCAGAACACGATCGAAAGCTGTTTCAACTAAGATAGAAACTGTCTCAACTTCACAGCCCTCGCAATAAACCGCTTAGCCAACCACAAGTTAGATAGCTTCTGCATAAGAATAAAATGCTGGAGAAATCCATCGATGGCATCCTCGATATGATTGGCCAGCATTATTTGTAATCCGAAAGTGTGATCGTTATGGCCACTGCTTAGTTCATCCAGAACCTCAGACTCAGACAGACATTCTTGCTCAAATAATTGAATCACTTTAAGTAGAAACAATTGAATATAATCCAAGGAGATATCGAAACTTTCCTTAAGTTCAGCAGAAAGATTAAGAAGGCCGCAGCTTCCGAGCATTTTGATTTGCATATAGACATCAGCATCCTGAATGAACCCATAATCGAACAGATGACAGCCAAGCTACATAAACTGGATGAGTAGTCCTTCTCAATTGACCAGTCGATTAAGCAATATGAAAAGTAGCTGCTGGTGTTCAATCAGTATTTGCTAAGCAATAACAATCAAAGCGATAGTCTGAGCCAGCACATGATAACTAGCTTCGAGGATGGATTGCTAAGTTAGGGAAGCTACTCAGGGTATGTGGAGACAGTTCCAAGAGCAATGAGGAAGACATGCACGAGAAATAACAAATAAGAGCGTGAGACCGAAGAAGATTACTTGCTCAATACCGATTCAAAAGACATAAATGCGAAGAATGGTATTGAACGTTAAACTAACCTCAATAGCAGTATTGTAAAAAAGCTCAAGCCTTTCAAAGAGTATCTGAATGCATCCCAAACTCAGGACCATTATTAGATCTAAATCAGCAACAAAACCCCTAAACCCAGTCAGCGAACTACTTTCACTAAAATTGAAAAGAAAACACCTTAAACGAAAGCCTTCCACGAAAACAATAATAAAGGGAATTGCGAGTAGTCGCCTGAAGCAAGCAAATAGAGCGTATGGCAGAGGCGAATAGAACAAAATGCAATGGTAGTTGCGGAGATCTGTTCAATTGAAGACAAAATTAATAGCCAGGAATAGACAGTGCGATAGGAAAGTGAAAGCTCAGGACAAAAGCTGTCAGAGACAAGTCTCATTCACAAAATAAAAGAAACTGACTCAGAGTACTGGACTAAAATGAGGCTGCGAGATAAGAACAGTAAGCCTGATTCCGCAACCAGGGAGGACAACACAAGCTAACTCACTTTCCTCAAGAGGAATGTCAGGAGAATCGAGCAAGCTAACTAGTAGCACTCCCTAACGCCTATAGTGAAAGAGGCCAAGCTCGACAACGAGCTACGCGAGCAAAATGCCTCGAGTAGCGATCGTCGCCCGAGGTTTGGTATTTAAATGAATCACAAAGTAAAGAGCCATGAGGATCTATCACATTATCAGCTGACTGAGGTGCATCGTGTTAGTTGTGATCCGCAGAATAACCAAGACACAAGCTCATATAAATCATACCGAAACCCGGAGGTCTAGAAAAGCAATCCGATTGGGCTATGCAGATCGTTATAAAGGATAAAAGGTAACATAAGTGCGGGAAAAACTTCTCGAAGTGGATCGAAAGGGAATTGGATGAATGTTCTTCGCGAGCAACAAGTAAAATATAGTGAATTGAAGCAAAGACTGCTAAATTGATGATATATGCAGGATAATAATTGTTGATTTCGATATTATGATTGTGAATATTATGCCAATATCATGGCGAGTATCAATCATAAACTGCCTTTTTTAATACGATTTGCAACACTTCGAGGCTTTCGATAGGTATCTTAGTGTTCTGTTCGACATGAATAGCCTCGCTGAGTGTTTGGCCGTCCAATAAGAGAAAAGGCGATTATATATTCTGCACCAAAATCGAGCAGTTTTTGCCAATTTCGCTACTGATTTCATGGTTTCCAAATATAATTTTATGCAGGTCGTTTTTCCACATTTTACGTCCCATTTGACAATAGTAAGTCGAAGTGAGCTGCTCATACCCCACCATAATAAACCCCGTAACACCATGTTTGCCGGCCCCATAAAGATCCGGAGAGTACGCGCAGATGATGTGGCTGCTCGATATTTTGAACACATAGAGTAAATTCGTCAAATTATTCAGATAGTTTCGAATGAGAGAATTGTTTAGTGGGTCATTTTTATATACTCGCCGACAAGACTCTATTTGAATGAAGTTTTCCTACCCATTCTGAGATATTTCAAATTTCTCTAGGTTATGGCTCAATTGTCTGAAAAATTTATCATCGCTGAAGTTTCGCAGGATGGTGCAATCATAGAACAGAAATTTCAACTCGGATATACTTGATAATAAGGTGGCCCTATTGGGATTCATTCGAATGTTGATCTATTCACTCGAGTGAATGCTTATTTCTGACTTCTTTTACTTTGAGGACTTCTATGATTTTTATTACTTATGCTCTTTCTATTATTCCTATTACTTCTTCTTTTTCAAGCTATATAGTTTGAGTTCCTCTAATTATTTTCTAAGCTTCGTTGTATTCCTATCTTTCTACTTGCACAATTAGATGAATGATTGTGTTTTATTTTCGAGCTCCTAACGTAACTATCTTATATTTTGCTTGAGGGCTGCAACATATTTTTCGGAATCAGCCAGTTACTGAGTCAGCTTGGTAATAATCGCCATGAATTATGACTATTAGTTGGTAATCATCGACTATTTTTATTTGAGGTTGCGAGTTACGGACTATTTGAGCAATTTGGCTTAAGTGGCTTATTCTTTGAGGTTTCTGTTTTTCTTGTTGAGTTGCTATATCTATTGGGAGATGAGTTCGACGATATCTTTGAAGCTCAACAACTATTTCTCGGGGAGGTCGATGGATGTACAATTTTTGAGCATTTCAAAATGTAGTTTCTCCATCGCAGCCACCTTCCGATTGAATTAAGTGTAGATTGTTCCGACTCTTTTGCAAGAATTTAGCTTTATTTATTCGAGTAGTTTGTTAACTTCTGACTCTTTCATTAAGTTCTTGGGCTTGAACAAACTAAAAAAGCCATTGCTCTTTTCTGCAATGCTCTATTTGTTTTAGAAGTATTTATTGCACTCAAGTTTCACTTCGTGTTCTGAGACAATCCTCTCGACCAGGTGGATAGCGTTGGTGTTTTTGCTCCAGTAATACACCTTCATGTTGTTTGTTTCAGCGAGATGCTCGATCGATTCGATGGTGATGCTGGCCCGCTTATCAATCCTATTCACCAGAATGAATTTGTTGCGTGCCTTGATGCCATCTGACTTTAAAAAGGGAATCCACTTTGTGCCGACATCTTTGAAGGATTGATCGTTGGAGATATCGATAAATATTATGATAATGTCGACAGAGGAGAGTATATTGGTTTGCATATGATCAAGAGTGGTCTCTCCTCTGAAGTCAAACAATGAAACTTGTTATTATTTGCCCAACACGTCGATTTGAAGCTGAGTAGTCTCAAGCATCATATCTTCTTTCTATTTTTTATGGACAGCCGAATTGTTTAGCATGAGGCTTTTCATGAAGTAGGTCTTGCCCGTTTTGGCCGACCCTATCAACGCAATCTTACGCCATTTCATCATGTTATGCAAAATGTGAAAAATCTATCTATAATTTAATTATATATCTCTTCATGGTAGCAATTATTGAGAAATGAAGGTGCCTTAATGTTTAATTTCCTATTTTTAATTTCTTCAGAAGACACATAGCCTTTGCATATAGTTAATATTAAACTGAATGAGTTCGTCTATGCTTTTGATCCCAAATTAAAAAAGGACTGTCAAATTCAGAGGCAAACTGTAAGGCAAATCTAAACTATTCACCAAGGACTTCGATGAAGAGTCTCTTGAATATTTATGTTACCCATTTTATGAACACAATATTCTTTTTTAGATAAGATTGCTATATAAATATAAAAAGTATTCATGAAAGATTATAATTATTGAGTTACTAAATGAGTGAAAAGAAAAAGGGGTTGGGGTTGGGGTTGGGGTTGGGGTTGGGGTTGGGGTTGGGGTTGGGGTTGGGGTTGGGGTTGGGGTTGGGGTTGGGGTTGGGAGCAGCTGAAGAGATATGCACCAACATTACTTAGTATGGCACTCTTTAGCACTTTGCCAGCATCGGCGATGAAGAGCTTAGGGAAAACATATAATTGCTCGGATTTAATCTCTAGATGCTTAGGCTTAATTCTTAGAATGATTTATCAAATCCTGAAATCAAAATGCTGGCTCAGGAATCAGAGAAAATGATCAATGAGCCGAAACAGTCTGTGGGGAATGGCCCAGAGAAAAGTATCGACAAAAAAGTGGAATAAAGTGAACAGAAGCCTAAAGAATAAATTCCTGATGTTGCCCAGTATGTTGAAAAGACGAAGGATTTTTTAAAGGAATACCAAGAGTTAGAGTTCTGCAAGTTCTTGAAGCCACATGATTTGGATAAGTTTGCCCTGATTTGGAAAAATCATTAGTCGAAGTAGATTCTATCAACAGAACAATTACAAGTGACCAAAAAACTCAACTTCGAAGAAGAGCTTATTGTTGTTGATTCTGCGCTTTATCACTCAACAGCGAAACATAGATTGCGGGCTACTCAAGCCTTAGCAATTTATTGCTTTTTATTTCAGGAACAGTTTCAGAAAGTAGTTTTACAGATCCTCACAGGCGAAGGAAAAACCTATACTATCGCGTGCCTCGCTGCAATACTAACGCTCAGGGGCAAATCTGTTGACGTTGTTACAACGAGTTAGCTTTTAGCGAAAAGAGACTGCGAAGAAAGAGCCAAATTCTTTCAGCTTTTGAAAATAAAGGTTTCGCATAACTTTAGCGATATCTACGAGAAAACAAAAGAGTGTTATATCGGCAATTCTGTTGTTTATGGGACTCCGCATAGTTTTCAGGTTGACTTGCTCTACACTGAATATAAAAAAAAAGGAACTAGAGGATAAAGACCCTACATTGTCGCTATTATCGATGAAGTAGACTCTATGTTCGTCGATGAGAAGGAGCACCAGACATTATTGTCAACCACTTACACAGGGTTCAGCGAACTTATTCTTCCGATGCGCATGATTTGGAAGTAGATTCTGATGGGAAATTTTGTTATTACAAATAAGGGAGTAATCAACATGTATCTTCAAGGCGAAGCAAACTAAGTTGCCGAGATTTAAGCAAAAGAAATAATGCACAAGATTGTTTAGGAAGTTCGAAAACAATTCAATAATGAGATAGTTCCTGTGTGGCGAATGGAGTTTGTTGAGCTCTCTTTGTAAAATTGGGTTTTAAATGGCCTGCACGCAGCTTACTCTTATCAATAAAATGTTAACTACATGATTAGGGACGGAAAAATCATTCCTGTGGATTTTTAAAACACAGGGTGCCTGCAAAGTAATGTGCAATGGCAAAATGGCTTACATCAATTTTTGCAGATGAAGCATGGGCTCAACACCACGACTGAGGGCATGACCTCGAATTTTATCAGCAATATCGGGCATTTCGGAAGATATTCGCATGTTTATGGACTGACTGGCACTTTAGGAACCAAATAGGCTAAAAAGTTTCTGCTGGAAACCTACGAAGTCAATTTAATGGAGATTCCCAGCTTCAAATAAAGGCTCTTAATAAAGACTCCAGGCTTTTTGATGTACTCTACTGAGGAATGGGGTGCGAAAATTCGGTTATAGGTTGCGCAGATTCTCCAATCTCGGCGATCCCTTTTGATTATTTGCCAAACGATTAGCACAGTGGAGCTGATCGAATAAATGATCAAATCTATGCAATTTAACAACGGAGAGAGACCAATGAGAGTCACATCAATAAAAACAGGATAGTAAATATTCAATGACAATGTGGATTATCTCCAAGTCATAATCGCGACCAATATCGCAGGCAGAGGAACAGATCTGAAGATTACCAAGAAGCTTTAAGAAGCTGGAGGACTGCATGTGCTCGTCACATTCATCCCTGAAAATGCGAGAGTGTAAATGCAAGCCCGAGGGAGAGCAGGGAGAAATGGGGATCCAGGATCAAGCATTGTTATTGGAAACTATAAGCATTATTGCCAAAGAGCAGGTCTTGGAATAATGGAAAAAGAGGTCTTTCGTAGGCAAAATCTGGAGAAGAACATTTAATTATTCTTTGAAGAAGTCAGAGACAAAATTGAAAAAATGAAAATGGCGGATGATCGGAAGACTGTGAATAGTCTGAAATGCAAAGATCGAATTTTTAAGGCTTACTGCGATGCGGTGAACAAGATTCCCAACTTTCAGAAAGATAGAGCAAAAAGAGAAGCTATTGAAGAAAAGTGGGCCTTATTTTTAAAGAAAACAGAAATAATGAAAATGAATGATTAATAAATTGAGGAAGAAGCATCAAAAATCATTTCGACCTTTGTGAATAACCCTGAAGGGCACTATAACCCAAATCATGGTGTATTACGAGGTGTTCATAAAATATTAGAGAACAATCCCAAAGAAGCACTGCAACATTTTGAAGAAGTTCAAAGGAATTCGACAAACTTAACTTGCAAAATTGGGGCGAAAATGATGTAAGCAACAACTATTGTAAATTTAAACCCCAAAGATAAGGGTAGTGTCCAAAACGGAATGAATAAAATGCAACAAATAGGTTAGCTAATACAACAAAGAAAAGATGTCATAAAGGCCGTTCATTGTGTAACTGAAAGCACAAATAATCAGAAACTCGTTGATTACATGGATTAAAAGCAAAAAAGCTAAAATTAAAAAATTAAAAATGACCTTTTGGCTTCCAATCCTCACTTTGAGTTTTTTTCGAAGGCCGAAGATCAAAATCTGACAGAAAAAAAATACAAAAATAACCCCTATTATCAAAATAACGGGAATGGGCCCGAAAAGACTGCATATAACAATGAAAATCATCAGTCTTCTTCTAAGACTTAAGATCAAAATCTGAAAGCCAATCAAAACATTGCTGATAAATTACTGAACAACTCTTAGGTGATAGTGTTGGACCAAATACAAGCTCATTTATAGAAGCAATGCCAAAAATATAACTAACTAAAAGAAGGTGAATGGATTGAATATACTTATGAGCCTCTGAGCTCCATCATTGACATTGTGCCTGGAAAATAAAACGAAATGAACGAAGCAAGACAAAAAATGGAAAGTGATGGGATAGTGATGGTTCCAAGGGCATAAATTAAAAGGGAAGATGTTCCATGGTGGAAGAGAGCATTGGTTTTTTGTTTAGGAGTATTGCAGATATGCATAGGCGCATTAATATTAGCCAATACAGGCGGAGCTTTGGCAGGTTTAGGAGCATCAATGATCACTCGGGGAGTAGAGGACTGCTTTAATGCCTTGTTTGATCCTGAAACATGTAGGGATCTGAAAAAATATTTTACGGAGAGAGCGCTGCAGTATACGGTTGATTTAGCAATGATTGGCCCTGCTGGGTGGAAGGAACTGGGTTCATTAGGATCAAAGTCCTTAAATATCATAAAGAATAAGAGTATGGGTGAAGTACTGAAGATGGCAGGAGAAGGAATCTCAAAGGGCCTTGAGAAATACCCCGGAGACTTAAAATAAATTATTAAAAGCCGGATCTTTGAGGGGATCAAAGGAATGAAGGGTGGTGACGAGAATAGTCAAAGAATGCAGGAACAAATAAATAACACTGGGACTCAGCAAGTCATGAAGAATCCAAAACTCCAGGATCTTGTCAAACAGGGCGTGAATGAGCAAAATTAGGCCGATGCATTTAATTAAAAGCATAAGTCAGCCTTTGAGAAAAGCCTGAGATAAAAGCTGACCGAAGTCATTAAAACTTGCTCGCAGAACCTATTAGGACAAATAGCGAAAATGAATATTTCAGAAAATAATGCAAAAGCTGTGGTTCATAATCACTTCGCTTAACACTTTCTACCGCATTTCAACCCGAAAGACGATAAACTGCGATAAGGCATTTACAAAAAAATTTACTTGTTCATGGCCCAAAACCTAAAAAACAAGAATTCAGGCGCTCTCATGGTCAGGCATTTCGAAATTGATCAGCTGCTCGAGCAAGTCATCGACAAAATTTCAAAATCTGAAGAAATCACGCATCTTATTAGAATTCAATGGACAAAATAACTCAGCGCGGAAATATAAAAAGAGCACTAATAAAATGTTTCGATCGCCCAAGCAATTAAAGATCAGCATTAATCTCTTGTTTTCAGGTACAATAATGACCCATTGACACAACAACAGCGCGCACAAATTGATGCAGAGATGAAGATGTTGCAAAATCAGCATCAGTTGGCCAAGAATCAAATACAAAAAGATAAAGTTATAATTCCGGAATTATTTAACAATCTGCAAAATATAGTGCGCGGAATGCAATAAAAAGGAATCCTTGTCAAAACAAAGGCTGATCTCAAAAATAAACATCTGAATACAGAATCGATTTACATTCAGAACGCTCTTCGAAAGATAAAGTAATTGAAGCAAAATGAAAATGCTAATAACAACCCACATTACCTTGAGACAATCTTGCTGGAACATGCTGAGAAAAGTATCATTCCCATCAGCGAAAAGGTTATTGCCTAAATCGTTACGGAATCGAACAACCCCAATAATCGACTCGTCGAAATTCAATAATTACTCTCGAAAGAACTCCTTGGTTCTTGATCGAGATGATGGCATTTATGAATTAATTTAGCATACGATATTGATTATAAAAAGTATAAACTATTGTTTGACTAATATTCAAAGTCATTTGAAATAATCGCGAATATTACGCGGAATGTCCACACTAAATTAAAATCCAATTTTTAACTTATATTTCGTTAAAGCCAATTATAAGCAAAGAAGTTTCTAATTAAAAAATATAGCCGACTAAATCAGAAAAAAACCAAATCAAACTATTAATATGGTCAAACTATTTACATGTTAATTGAGTCATCACATCGGAGCAACGCTACAATATAAACCGTATTGAATGAATGGCAAATAATTAAATGAAATGAAGTAGCGAATATGTGCAAAATATGACAGATTAGGAGAATGGGCCGAGAAATGTAGTTTATTGAAGTTAAATTGATGATTGTGGATTATATAAATTTATAATAAAAGAGAAGCATATTGAATACGATGATTGGCACTTGCCACGACGATGAAAATAGCAATTCCCAAGATAGAATGAATCTTGATGATTTCTTCGGCCAAAATGTTTTCAATGTTGCGAAATTGCTCGCCGAAAAAAACATTGTGGAGATCGCGAAATCCCAAAACGATAAGATGACTGAAAAGTAGACATACATTCAAATTAGATTACTCTAAAACCCACAAATATTGAAAGATCTCTTCGATATTTGCTTCCAGCCTTCCAAATTTGCCCATCTTGAAGTCCACTAAATTACAAACGATTTGGCATTTAAGGCGATTTAAATTATTAACAGCCTTACTGAAGAGTTTAGCGAGTACATTTTTAACTCCAAACAAGATGATAACGACGATGTGATCACAGATGTACCAGAACCCTCACACTATTCGAATTAAATATTCATTTACTGTCTTTCTTTGCTGAAGCAGAAAGAAAGGGCCGAAGAAACTCCTTTGGCTTATTTCGGAAAGCTGCTCACATCCCTATGCTACCAAAAACCAAAATAAATCATATAATTTTTTGCGCATACGAGCTATAAACAATTGCTGTTCCATCACTTTTATAGCCGGTCGATATTTGATCTAACACTTAGGCTATTCGAAGGAGAAGATTCGTAAAACTTCTTCGAGAAATAAAAAATAGTACTCATTCATGCATGTCATCTTAATATTGCTGAGGAGGTCGACTTCATTTCACTGATTTCCAAACTGGAAAACTATTAGGCATTTCTGGATAACTTCCTGGAGAAGGTTGAGGATCGCTTCGACAAGGCGAAGTACTCTTCCCTGGCGAAATCGCTTCTTGGGGACAATGCCAGTATTTTGTTTATTGTTAACATTTACGAATCTTTTCAGTCGAAGTCTGAGAGTCTAGAAGAGCGATAAGAAGTGCGATAGCTTGTCTTGAGTATTCTGAATAAATACTTATGCTTTGCCACAATCAATAGAATCTCGAGCTCGGCTCCTCGTAGCAGAGATAAACAGTTCGGTGATTAAGAAATCGTAACTGAAGAAATTCGACTCCATCCGGAATCCATCACGAGCATTGAGAAACTGGTGGTAACACTGAAACCAGAGTTCATTTCCTAAAGCAAAAGAAGTAAACTTACCAACATAACATAGAATTCTTCATCATAAACTATCTCAGAATAGTGAAATCCCTAATAAACATTAAAAAGTAGGTGAGAAAGATTATCATTGATACTGAGTTCGTGAATAAAATTCTCGGGGATGGGGAGTCTTTCAAGAATAACAACATTATCCAGAATTTATGCAAATAGCTTCTCATCCATTCTTTGGAGCATTAATACTTGAAGACTATCAGCATTCTTCTCAATGGCGAGGAGTGTCTATATCTCAACTTAGCCAACAGGATAACTTCAGTAAACTCCGCCCATCCATTTTAGAATCAGCTGTACCATATTTTCCTGGCCGTCATTAAATTCGGAGAGGAGCGCCAACAGGAACTAGAAAGTCTATCGAAGAAGTGTGTCGACTTCGAGAGGATCTCTAAGACAATCAGAGAGAAGGAAAAGTTCTATGCGTTCCAGGCTGGGGGAAACCCCAGAAAGTAATCTAGCTGCTGGGGAGATTCTTCTTCAGAAATAGTCTTCGATCGATTTCTGCCGATCTCTGAAAAGCGCTATGAAGAGGAGAAGAACATTGAAGCCATCAAAGATCCATCCTACCTGATTGAGAGCCAACAAGAGCATTGGTTTGATTGTGGTGGCCTGCCCCTTGATTCAGACTAATCCAGGGATGAAATATCTGGAAATATTTCAGGCGACCTGCCTTTCACTAAATCTCCAGGGTAGCAGCGGGAGTCGAACCAAGTGCTGGCATCAATCCTGCTATAAAACTCCGGTGAACTGCAGCAGTAATCAATATAGTAGAAAGAAGTCTCTGCATTACAATAGGAGAAAGAGCAATAGTAATCAGAATCCTCTCACTTTTTCATGCATTTCAGATCCTACTTGAGTTATCAGTTGGAGTAAATCATGTCTGATTTATAATGATCTTATCATATATTATATATCTCTTCACATCCACACTATCACATCATTATCATACAGCATATCACATAGACATTGGGGTTGGGGTTGGGGTTGGGGTTGGGGTTGGGGTTGGGGTTGGGGTTGGGGTTGGGGTTGGGATTGGGA